>NC_091568.1:34893269-34903269 GCF_042767895.1 Penaeus vannamei | reverse complement strand
TTGGCACTGGCGTTATCAAGCGAATGTTTGTGCGACACGGAGGAGGCACAGAGAGAGAGAGAGAGAAGAAAAGAAGGAAGGAGGGAGAAAAAAAAAACAGCGGAGGGAAAATAGAATCGTTGACAAAATCCAAATAAAGTTTGTTGTTGTTGTTTTTTTTTGAAGGATAGGGGAGGGGAGGGGAGGGGGGGAGGGAGGATGGGTTAGTTTGTTATGTCTTTCTTGTTCTGTTTTCTTCTCAATTTTTATTTCCCTTCTTTTCCATCTCCTTCTTTTCTTTCTTCATATTCTTCTTCTTTTTCATCTCCATGTTCTTAGTCTGTCTCTCGGTCGACCTTTTCATATCTATTTTGCTTTTCTCCTTCAAACATTCTCTCGGTCATTATCATTATCATTATCACCATCACCATCACCATCGTCATTATCATCACCACCATCATCATTATCGTTATCATTATCATTATCATTATCATCATCATCATCATCATCATCATCATCATCATCATCATCATCATCACCACCACCACCATCATCATCATCATCATCATCATCATCATCATCATCATCATCAGTCATCATCATCACCATCACATCACCATCACCACCACCACCACCACCACCACCACCATCATCATTATCATTATAATCATCCCCATTATTAATGTCATTTTGAACATCATCACCATCATCACTGTCATTATAATTATTTTCTCAAATAGCACGGCTGTCATTACTTCAATCATCATTGTTGTTATTATCACTATTATTGCAAATATTCATTTATTTGTATCAGTTACGACGTGTGATGCGAACGACGAAACAGGGGGGGGAGTCATCCTTATCATCATCGTCATCATCACCATCATTATCATCATCATTATCATCATCAATCGTCATCATCAATCATCATCATCATTATCATTATCATTATAATCATCAACATTATTAATGTCATTCTGAACATCATCACCATCATCACTGCCATCATTATTCTCTCACTACCTCAATCCTCATTGTCATCATCACTATCATCGCAAATCCTCATTTATTATCAGTTACGCCGATGCGATGCGAACGACAGAACGAAAATGTAATAAGAAAGAGGGAGGGAAAATGAGTCACTTTGTTGCCATTAACTCTCATTTTCTCAAATGGATGATTTTTGTTTTATGTTTAGATCTCATTTGGTTTAATTACTTAAATGGGCGCGAGAACACGTGAGCGTGGGCGTGTGTATGGTTTAACTGGTAGCGAGTGGGCGGGGAGGAGAGGAGGAAGAGGGAGAGAGGGAGAGAGGGGGAGGGAGAGGAGAGAGAGAGAGAGAGAGAGAGAGGGGGAGAGGAGAGGGAGAGGAGGAGAGAGAGCGGGAGAGATGGAGAGAGAGAGGGGGAGGGAGAAAAGAGAGAGAGAGAGAGAGAGAGAGAGAGAGAGAGAAAGAGATAGAGAGAGAGAGAGAGAGAGAGAGAGAGAGAGAGAGAGAGACAGAGAGAGGGGTGGGGGGGAAAGAAGACGGAGAGGGTGAAGGCGAAAATGGAGGTGAGGATGAGGAAGAGGAAATGAAGAAAGACACGGAGAGGGTGAGGAAAGTGAAAAGGGAGAGACGGAGAGAGATAGAGAAGGGAAGAGACAGAGAAAGAGAAAAAGGCAGACGCAGACGTGGGTGGTAAAACATGGCAAGGTGAGAGAGAGAGAGAGAGAGAGAGAGAGAGAGAGAGAGAGAGAGAGAGAGAGAGAGAGAGAGAGAGAGAGAGAGAGAGAGAGAAAGAAAGAAAGAGACGGAGAGAGAGAAAGAAAGAGAGAGAGAAAATCACAGAAAGAAAGACAGAAAAAGAGAGAAACAGACCGAAAGGAGACGAGAGAGACGGAGAGAGAGAATCCTCCCCATCCCACCCACCCCCATCCCCCCCATCACCCCCATCCCCCCCATCCCCCAACCCCACACATCCGGTGGACGCGAGCAACGCAGGGGGACTTCGGAGGCGAGATCCGATAGGTTCTCGCGCCCGAAGACACCTTCATCGCCCATCGCATCCGGTGGGCGTGGATGAGGAGGTGAACATCCAAGAAAAAAATATTACGTTAAGGCATAGAATAATGGGGATAAAGGAGGATGTAAAAGGAGGAGATAAAAATAAAGAATGAGGGAATGATACGTTAGGACATAAAATCATGAGGATAAAGAGGATGAACAGGGAGGAAGTAAAAAGAAAGAATGAGGGAATGAGGGGGGGGAGGGAGGGAGGGAGGGAGGGAAGTGTTCTATTCCACAAATGAGTGTTACTCATGAGAGGATTAGATGAATATTGATGTTACAATTCCAGTGGTCTTACTCATTCTTACTCATCCTTCTTTTTGCATCCGGGTTCTTGGGAGATGGGAGAGAAGGAGAGGGGGAAGATAGGTAGGAGCGGAAGCAGGGGAATGGAGAAAGGGGGAGAGAAAGGGGAGGGGCGAAGGGATGAGAGGAAATCAGAGAAAAAGAGGATGGAAAGACGGAAGGGAAGGAAGGGAAGGAGATGGAGTTAAAATTGAGTAAATAAGGAGGCAGAGGTGAGAGAGAGAGAGAGAGAGAGAGAGAGAGAGACAGAGAGAGAGAGAGAGAGAGAGAGAGAGAGAGAGAGAGAGCGAGAGAGCGAGAGAGAGAGAGAGAAAGCAAGAAAGGTGAGAGGCAGGATACGATATGATAAACAGCTAGAAATAGAGTCACCGATAAAACCAAATGAAAGCGATTTAAGAAAAAGAGAGATTGAAAAAAAAAGCAAAAGCAAAACACACACTTAAATCACGAGAAGGCAACACAGAGACACAGACTCTCACACAACACATTTTATTTCCCGTAAACATAAACACATAAAAAATAATGCCAATATCGCAACGTTCAATCCCACTGACAAACGGAGAAGAATACATAAACAAACAACAATTTACCAAACATAAAAATATACAAATAATAAAAGCATCTTTAATGAAAAGAGAGAAAAAAAAATTAAGTTACAGGAGCGAGATAAGATTATCCGGTCAAGCATCATAAGCCAGCGCTTGTCAGTCACACGGCGCGGGGCAGTTGCAGAGCTCGTGCCCGTACCTGTGTCTGTGTCTGTGTCTGTGTCTGTGTCTTTGTCTACGTGTCTGTCTGGGGATTTGAGGAACTAGGAACTACCGGAGCGTGATTTTTTTTTAATGTTTGATGTCGGTTTGTTTGGAATATTCTGCCATTGCGAGGAGAGAGGGAAAAAAAAACTTTGTGGAGTTACGGTGAAGAGAGAGAAATACGTGTTTCTCAACTAGACTCGCCTGCTGACCACGCTCGTTCGGAGGAAGGAATCAACATCTATCTGTCATCGTATCTATCTCTTAATCTCTCTCCCCTTTCCCCTAATTCGTCCGAAGAGAAGAACCAAAATAAAAGAAAAAAAATCAAGGAACATCTCACTTCTTAGCGACCCTCTCCAAAGGTCATGAGGGGAGCCGAGGGGAGAGGGGAAGAGGGGGCGAAAGAGTGAGGGGGGGAGGGTGGAGAGGGGGAGAGAGAGGGCGCAAGAGTGAGGGAGGGGAGAGGGCGAAAGAGTGAGGGGGGAGAGGGGGAGAGAGAGGGCCAAAGAGTGAGGGGGGGAGAGGGGGAGAGAGAGGGCCAAAGAGTGAGGGGTTCATGGGGTAGTCCGAAGCACCATGGCCAGCAGTCTGTTTCGGTGGTCTCATGGCCAAGACGGCCCCGTGAGTAATGCGGACGGGAGAATGAGTCGCCTGCTGTACAAGCCGATATGGGGTGAGTAAGGAGTGAGTGAGAATGAGGGAATGAGGTAGGGGATAGGTGTAAGGAGGATCTTTGTACTTATTTTGTTGCTTTTTTATGTGTGTTTTGTGTATTTTGTTGCTGTTGTTGCTGTGGCTAAGTCTTGCTGTACAAGCCGATATGGGGTGAGTAAGAGTGAGTGAGAATGAGTGAATGAGGTAGGGGAGAGGTGTAGGGAGGAGCTTTATTCCTATTGTTTTGTTGCTTTTTTATGTGTGTTTTGTGTATTTTGTTGCTCTTGTTGTTGTGGCTAATTCTCGCTGTACAAGCCGATTTGGGGTGAGTAAGGAGTGAGTGAATATGAGTGGATGAGATAGGGGAGAGAGTAGGGAGAAGGTTTGTTCTTATTTCTTTTATCTTTTATCCATTTTTTTAGGAGTGTTTGTTGTTGTGGCTAATTCTCGCTGTACAAGCCGATTTGGGGTGAGTGAGGAGTGAGTGAAAATGAGGGAATGAGGTAGAGTAGAGAGTAGGGAGGAGCTTTGTTCTTATTATTTTGATTATTTTTATGTGTGTTTTGTGTATTTTGTTGCTCTTGTTGTTGTGGCTAATTCTCGCTATACAAGCCGATATGGAGTGAGTGAGAATGAGTAAATGAGATAATAAAGAGAGTAGGGAGGAGGTTTGTTCTTATCTATTGTATTTTTTACTTATTTTTTTATGAGTGTTTTGTGTATTTTGTTGTTGTTATTGTTGTTGTTGTGGCTAATTCTCCTCCTGTGGCAAATTCAGAGGGTGAATTTTTGGGTTATGGCGACGTGACAAGTGAATCTGAATTGTTCTTTGTCGATAGAGGGTCGATAGATGTGGACGAAGGTTTATGGTGAAATAATATTGAAAAGGAGGAGGAGGAGGAGGAGGAGGAGTAAAAAGAGAAGAAAGGAGGAGGAGGAGGAGTAAAAAGAGAAGAAAGGAGGAGGAGGAGGAGGAGGAAAAAGAGAAGAAAGGAGGAGGAGGAGGAGGAGGAAAAAGAGAAGAAAGGAGGAGGAGGAGGAGGAGGAAAAAGAGAAGAAAGGAGGCGGAGGAAAAAGAGAAGAAAGGAGAAGGAGGAGGAGGAGGAGCACGAGCAGAAAGAAAAAGAAGAAAACGAACAAGAAAAAGAAAAAAGAACAAAAAAATTAATATTGTTCATCGTTATTCCAAAGAGAAAGTAAATCAGCAGACAAACTTTTACTTTGCAATACAAAAAACAAATCACATATTTGTAAAGTTCTTCGGAAAAAAAACACCAAAAAGAAAAAAAAAGAGGAATTCCGCTGATCGAGAAATACCTGTAGATCGATCCCGGTCGCGATTCGGACGAAACAAACTAAAAATTGGGGAAAAACTTAGAAAGGGTTTCAATATATTTGCATTCAAGTCACATCTACATTGGCAAAAATAAGGATACTGTAAATAATGTTACGAGTTATGAGGCTAAGATAAGACTTTATATATATATATATATATATATATATATATATATATATATATATATATATATATATATATATATATATATATATATATATATATATATATATATATATATATATATATATATATATATATATATATATATATATATATATATATTTACATTTCCGCCCGCTAGTCCAACCCCGAAACACCAATAAATGTATAAAACAAAAAAATTGCAATAACCTTCTCTTTCTACCCCCCTTCTACCCTCCCCTCCCCCTTTCCCTCCCTATCCGCCCCCTCTTTTTAAGAAATCAAAACAGAATAAAAAGAAAATAGAATTAGATATAAAAAAATTCACCTCCCTGCCCCTCCCTCTCAAAAAATAAATCAAACCAGAATAAAAATAGAATCAGATATTAAAAAAAAACCTCCCTATCCCTCCCTCTCAAAAATGAATAAATAGATAAATAAATAGATAAATAAATAAATAAAAATACTAGAATCAGATAAAAAATAAAAAAACACACTCCCTATCCCTCCCTCTCAAAAACAAACAAACAAAAAATAGAATAAAAATGCAATAAAATATAAAAAACAAAAGCACATCACCTGTCCTCCTCCTTGACCCGGGTCGCTACAGTTGCCCTGAAGTCAAGTGACACCGCGAGACGAGTGGCAGAATGCGGGGACATCGCCACCGCAAGAATCTGAGATCTTCGGGTGTCTTCCGCTTTCTCCATGTTTATTCGGATTTTTTTATGTGTATTTTCCTTGATTTTTTTCGTGCTTTTTCTTTCTTTCTTTCTTTCCTTGTTTTTTTTTTTTGTGTGTGTGTGTGTGTGTGTGTGTGTGTGTGTGTGTATTTTCCCTGATTTTTTTCGTGCTTTTTCTTTCTTTCTTTCCGTGTTTTTTTTTTTTTTGTGTGTGTGTGTGTATTTTTCTTTTTTTTTTCTTGCTTTTTTTTTCTTTCTTTCTTTCCGTGTTTTTTTTTTTTTTTTTTTGAGTATTTTCCCTGATTTTTTCGTGCTTTCTCTTTCTTTCTTTCTTTCCGTCTTTTTTTTTCGCGTCATTTTTTGGTGCTTTTTCTTTCTTTCTTTCTTTCCGTGTTTTTTTTGGGGGGAGGGGGGAATGGGAGGGAGAGGGATAAGTGTTCTGTTGTTGTTGTTGTTGTTGTTGTTTTGGTTCGCGTTGTCTTTGTTGTCAATTTTTATCATTATTATTAGTGGTGGTGTTTTTGTTGCTGTTGTAAATGTTCTAATTATTATCAATATTATTATCATAACTAATTATTATTATCATTATCATTATATTATTATTATCATATAATAATTACTATTATCAGAATTATCATGATCTATTATTATCATTATTGCCATTGTTATCCTCATCATCATTATTATTATCATTATCATTATCATGATTATTATTATCATTATCATTATCATTACTGTTATTATCATTATCATTCTTATCATTACTACCATGATGTTGGTATTTTGTTGTTATCATTACTGGTATTATCACCATCACGAATGCTATTATTATTATCATCATCAACGTCATAATGGTTATTGCAATCGAGCAGTTGATATATATTTTTTACTAATGCTCTGTTTTCTTTTCTGTTGCAGGTATGTAGCGCTGTTCTTCAACATGGTAGAGTCCGTTAACTGTTCTTTTTTTAATTGTTGTTATTCGTTGCACTGTTTGAATGAGGGGGTGGGGGCAGAGGGAGAGGGGGGAGGGAGAGGGAGAGGGGTGGAGAGAGAGAGAGGGAGAGGGTGGAGAGAGAGGGAGGGAGAGGGTGGAGAGAGAGAGGGAGAGGGTGGAGAGAGAGAGGGAGAGGGTGGAGAGAGAGAGAGGGAGAGGGTGGAGAGAGAGAGAGGGGAGAGGGTGGAGAGAGAGAGAGAGAGAAGGAGAGAGAGAGGGAGAGGGTGGAGAGAGAGAGAGAGAGAGAGAGAGAGAGAGAGAGAGAGAGAGAGAGAGAGAGAGAGACAGACAGAGAGACAGAGACAGACAGACAGACAGAGAACGGAAGCAAGGAAATAAAAAAAAAACTATATATATATAATATAAAGTCCGAGCAGATGTACAGCGCCCAACCTTATTATATGCCGTGGATAAATGCCTTAGCACGTCATTTCGTCAGGGGGGGGGGGGGTCGAGAGCACGTTCGCCGGCGTGAATGTGTCGGTTGTGCTCCACGCTGGTGATGACGTCACTGTTGTTCTAGCCGGTCTGGCAATCAGGTCTAGAGAACTAGGAGAGCACTATCCGTCTGTCTATCTGTCAATTGTTATTGGTCTATTATTTTCCTATGGCGAGATAACTTCGATAAAACCACGCATGCACAAAAGCGAGAATCTGGGGTTTATAGAAATCCGACATGAAGACACGAATCCAGATGAATCCGATCCCCGACCGCGCTACCCGAACGCTGCCGCACCGATGCACTTCCTTTCCCGCCAAAACTCTTTTTTTTTTTCTTTTTTCTCTCTCTCCTCCTCCTCGCCCGCCAATATGTATTCCCGCCCATGACATCAGCGCAGCCTTCGCCCACGTGAAAACCGTCTTAGATGCTGACCTTTTCTCTCTCTCTCTCTCTCTCTCCTTCTTTCATAAGGATCCAGTTTCTGGTGTTTATATGGCGTCGGCACATGATGAGGGAGTGGCCATTGTTGCCTCACTTCGCCGGCTGCGGAATCCGGGAAGACGCTTGTGTGCTCCGTGTACATGTGTGTTTATGAGTGTGTATGATTATGCGGGCGTGTGAGTGTGTGTTTATGAGTGTGTATGATTATGCGAGCGTGTGTGTGTGTGTGTGTGTGCGTGTGTTTGTGTGTGTGTGTGTGTGCGTGTGCGTGTGTTTGTGTGTGTGTGTTTTTGTATTTGTATTTCTGTGTGTGTGTGTGTTTGTGTGTGTGTGTGAGTGTGTGTGTGTGCGTGTGTGTGTGTGTGTGTGTGTTTGTGTATGTGCATGTTTTTGTGTGTGTGTGTGTGTGTTTGTATGTGTGTGTATGCATATGTGAGTGGTTTGCAAAGATAGAATCCTCTTTATATTATTTCGTCTTTTTTCAATATTAATCCATCCTTTGGTTACTAAAGTCCTACAGACAATTTCAAAATTCGGTATGCCTTTAATTCTGCCATGACAAATGCAAAAAAAAAAAAAAAATAAAAAACAAAATTAGAAAGAAGTACAAGATGATTTACACAAAGTCTCTTTCCTTTCACAAATCATACACCGCACTTTATACAATGGCTCCCTTGTCATCATCTTCACATAATTTACGTGATGAAAGGTGGAGGAGGAGGAGGAGGAGAAGAACGAGAAAGAGAAGGAGGAAGAAAAGAAAAGAGAGGACGAGGAGGAGAACGAGAAGAAGGAGAAGGAGGAAGAGGAGGAGGAAGAAAAGGAAAAGGAAGAGGAGGAGGAGGAAAAAGAGAATAAAAGAGGAGGAGGAGGAGGAGCACGACCAGTAAGAAGAAGAAAACGAACAAGAAAAAAACAAGAAGAACAAGAAAAAAACGAAAAATAAACAAACAAAAGAAGCAGCAGGGTGGGGAGGAGGAGAAGGAATAAGGAGGAGCCAGTGAAAAAAGGACGAGGGGGAGGGGGGAGGGGGGAAGGGTCGATAGATGGAGACGAAGTAGATGATGACATCTGGTATCAAGAGTGACCGGAATTCGAGGATGAGTGGATCTTTTTTTTTTTTTTTTTTTTTTTTTTTTTTTTTTTTTTTTTTAGGAAGCGTGCTAATCGAGATTATTCTCTTTTGTTTTTTTACTCTTTTCGTTATTCATTTTCTTTTGGTTTCCTTCGGAATTTCTTTTCTGTCTTTTTTTTTTTTTTTTTTTTTTGAGGGGGGGGCTTTTCTTCGAAAAGTAAGAATGTGAGAGAGAAAGAATGAAAGTGATAGAAAGAAAGAAAGTGAGAGAAAATGAGAGAGAAAGAAAGAAAGAAAGTGAAAGAAAATGAAAGAAAGAAAGAGAGAGAGAGAGAAAGAGAGACAGCAAGTGAAAGAGTGAGAGAGAGAGAGAGAGAGAAAGTGAAAGAGTGAGAGAGAGAGAGAGAAAGTGAAAGAGTGAGAGAGAGAGAGAGAGAAATAACGAACGTCAGGGGACCGAGCCTCTGTACCCTCTACCGATGACAGACCTCGGCCAGACAGACAGCTGTACAACGACACATGTGATTTCATTGACTCATCCTCGGGGGGCAGGGGGGGGGTAGGAGCGTCTTAGTAGGGGGTCAAGGGAAGTCTTGGGATAGGGAGTAGGGGTAGACAGGGGAGGAGGAGGGAGGAGGGAAGTATTGGGGTAGGGGGAAGGGGGAGGAGGATAGGGGAGGGGAAAGTATTGGGGTTGGGGGTAGGGGAGGAGGAGGGGGAGGGAAGTATTGGGGTTGGAGGGTAGGGGGAGGAGGAGGGGAAAGTATTGGGGTAGGAGTGAGGGAAGGAGGAGGAGGAGGGAGTAACCTGCGAGGGTGTCGAGGGAAGTAATGGGGTAGGGGGTAGGGGGGGGCACGATAGGGGAGGGGGGAGTCTTGGGGTAGGGGGTAGGGGAAGGGGAGGATAGGGGGAGGGGGGAGTCTTGGGATAGGGGTTGGGGGAGGAGGAGGGAGAGGGGGGTTGTATCCTGCGAGGGCGTCGAGGGGACATTCTCAAGGTGTCAGAGGTCATTCTCGATCCTGACCTCTTTCCTGTCAGTAGAAGGTCATCCTGTTGAACTAAGTCATGTAGGTTTTGTTGGTATTAGCCATTTTGCCCTTTGCACTATTGACATTTATTGCTGTTATTTTTTCTT
>NC_091568.1:34883269-34888269 GCF_042767895.1 Penaeus vannamei | reverse complement strand
TCTCCCTTTCCCCCGTTCCCTCCTTCCTTCCCTCCCCTCCCTCCCCTCCCCTCTACCATCTTTAGCAAACCCTCATTTTTTTTCCCTTCTTTTTTGCACCCTCTCTTCGCAAGGACACCGAATTATTTTTAGCTGTGATCTCTCTCTCTGTCGTATAAATTATGCATGTCATTGAGTGCGTTCGAGTTTGCGCGAAGGTAGCTAAGAGAAACTTTTATTTTAAGGGAGTATTGTTGTTATTCTTGTTCGCCTTTGTCTATTTTTTTCTTTCTCTGTGTTTCTTCTTTTTATTTTTATTTTACTTTATTTGTTTATTTATTCATTTTGGAAGGGGTGTTATTGGTTGATTTTTAGTTATGATTTAACTTGTAATCGGTTTTATTATCATTATTAGTTTTCAAATTGGTTTTAATTGTAGTTGTTGTAGTTATAGTAGTAGTCGTTATGTATCTATTACTATTAATAATATTGTCTGTTATTATTGTCAATGTTATTGTTGTCATTATCATTTTACTGATATTATTGTAGTTATTATTATTATCATTGTTGTTGTTGCTATTATTGCTACTATTATCATTACCATTATTTGTTGTTTTTATCCTCCTCATATTTATTATTATTAGCATTGTTGCTATTTTTTGTTATTACTGTTGTTCGATTTTATCTTATCTCTAATTACATTTTGATTCAGTTATGTTTGTTTTAAAGAAGCATGTTTTCTTCTTAAGACAGAGGAAAAAATACAATGAAGCATGGGAAGTGTAAAGCATGTAATAATGATAATGATAATAATGACAATAAAAATGATAATAGTAATTATGATACTAAGAATAATGAAAAAATAACAATGATGATAATAATGATAATAATAATAATAGTAATAATGATAATAATGATAATTATAAAAGTAATGATGATGGTAATAATAATAACAATAATAAAGATAATAATAATGGTAATGTGGGTGATAATGATGATGATGATGATGATAACAATATCAACAAAAACAACAGCAATAATAATAAAGATGATAATAATAATGGTAATGTGGGTGATGATGATGATGACAATAACAACAACAATAACAACAGCAATAATAATATAAACAACAACAATAACCTTCACAAAACGGCCAAAAATGAAAGACCGGACAAGAATTCGCTTCCGAAGAGGGGAAAAAGTCACGGCGACTCGTAATAAAAAGCTTCAGGTGTCCAAAGACCAGCTTGCTATCTGCTTGTTGTTGGTGGGTGTACTCTGTGACCTCGGAGGGCGGCGTAAATAAGGATGCTTGTGTGAGTCTTTGTACGTGTGTGTGTGTGTGTGTGTAGAGGGTGGAGGGGGTAGAGGGAGGTGTGTGAGGGTGGGTGTTTGTGTGTGTGTGTGCGTGTGAGAGAGAGAACGTGTCTGTGTGTGTAGGTGGTTGTGTGTCTTTGTACGTGTGTGTATGTGTGTGTAGGGGGTGGAGGGAGGTGTGTGAGGGTGGGTGTTTGTGCGTGTGTGCGTGTGAGAGAGAGAACGTGTCTGTGTGTGTGTGTGTGTGTGTAGGGGGTGTAGGGGGTTGTATGAGGGTGGGTGTTTGTGCGTGTGTGTGAGAGAGAGAGAGGAGAAGAAAGAAGAGAGAGAGAGGAGGGAGAGAGAGAGAGATTTTTTTAAGATTTAGTTTTAATTCCATTTGTTACAATGGATATTCTTTGCTGTCAGAGAGAGAGAGAGAGAGTGGGAGGGAGACAGAGAGAGAGAGAGGGTGGGTGTGAATGTATGTATGTGTGAGAGAGTGTGTGTATGTGTGTGTTTTAGTTAGCATGACGTACTTGATTTATATAATGCTGCTGAGTAGGATAGTGAATTGTTATTGCTATGTGTATGTATAATAAGCATGCGTGTGTGCGTAAATGCGTACGAACAATATACAACATACATACATACAACATACATATACAGTCTTATACTGTATAAACATTTATACCATATTTTGGATAGATACAGGGATATGTAGATGTATATATGTATAGAGAGATACTTCATAGATAGTGAATTCGCCACTATGTGTGTGTGTCTGAGTGTGTAAGTCGAATTGTGTGTGTGTGTGTCCGTGTGTGTGTCTGTGTCCGTGTTTCTGTGTGTGTGCATGTGTATGTGTGTGCATGTGTATGTGTGTGAAAGGTCGTGTTTGTGTATGTGTGTGTCCGTGTTTGTGTGCGCATGCGTTGTGTATCCATACGTGCGTTTGTGTATGCATGTGTCGGCGTGCGCGTGTTTCCGAGCGCGTGTCCCCGCGCCTTCATACCCCACGTGTGAAGGTAAAAGGCAGAGGAAGGTCAGCCAGCCAGTTACACGAGATGCTGTAGCCGGCTTCCCCAGGGGCGGAGTGCAGGGCCGGCGCGAGAGTGGGCCTTCCCTCGAAAGAAAAAAAAACGAAAAAAAAATGGAAAACCTGTTCAGTAAGCACCCACATAGTTCTTTCCCGCCCCTCCTCCCTCCTCCCTCCCCCTATCTCTCGCAGGCCCTGTGAAGGTAACTCTTATATATATATATGAGGTTTATAGGCATAGTGGTATAGAAAGAGGGGGGGGGGAGATGTATGAAAAAATAGACACAGACAAGTAGACAGGTATAGAGAATGAAGGGGAGAAGAAAGGGAGAGATAGAAAGGGGAGAAACAAAAAAGAAGAAGAAGAAGAAGAGGTATACAGAGGTGTTTTAGACGAAAATAATGTAATACCCAATGGCAATTCTCATCCAATACAGACTTTTCAGAGTGAAATAGATTTGCCAATCCGTAAGTACATCGCTTCTCATAGTGAAATAGATATGTTAAGCCGTAAGTCTTTTTCTTTTTATCTCGTACTTTATATATATATATATATATATATATATATATATATATATATATATATATATATATATATATATATATATATATATATTTATTTATTTATTTATTTATTTATTTATTTATTTATCGCACAAACACACGAAGATCAAGTCAGATAAGTTCAGTAAGGAAGAACACAAACAACAAGTTCACAAAGGTCAGAATACGGCGATATCAAATCTGATAAACGCACCTATTGCGGGCATAAAACTGGCTTATTTTCGTCGTCCGAGAGTAAGTGGAGAAAGAGGAATAAAGAGTAATAAGCATGAATGAACAAAATGATTTCTCCATTGGCCGAGGGAGGGGAGAGTGGGACCGTCACCCTCGCTCACTCTTGGCCGAGTCGTCACCCTAATCTCGTCCTTATTTAGGTTGGGTTTATGGCCCTGTCTTCACCCTTGTGCAAGTGGAGGTCTGACCATTGCGTCACTCTTTATTCATGTTTCGTTATAAGCCTTTTTTTATCCATGTCTTTGTTGTCACTCTTTTTGTTTGTTTGTTTTTAAATAAAGTTATTGACGCTTTTATTCTTGCTTCACACTTAGTTTATCTGATCTCGCGTCTGTTTATATTTTCCTCACCCTGATAGATAAAGGGTAGTGTTGGCACCCTTGTCCGTGATGGGTTATGATCCGTGTGTCACCCTTGTCTATCCGCGGTCTGGTCTATCTCCATTTTACTCATCTCCGTCACCCTTGTCTGTTTTGAATCTTGTCTATTTCCTTTTCTAATCTTCGTCACCCTTGTTTGTTTTTAATCTGGTCTATCTCCTTTTCTAATCTTCGTCACCCTTGTCTGTTTTGAATCTTGTCTATCTCCTTTTCTAATCTTCGTCACCCTTGTCTGTTTTGAATCTTGTCTATCTCCTTTTCTAATCTTCGTCACCCTTGTTATTGTCTTTCGTATCACCCTTCGTGTTACCTTCGTTATAACCCTGAATGATTATCTGCTGAGTTAACCCTTTCTTCACCCTTCGTGTCTCACCCTTGTCAGTCTGGCCCTCACTCTAACCTCTTTTTCTAATCTCCCCGATAGATGGAATGTCGATTCATCCACCTCTCTCACCCTTGCGTGTGTCGAGTCATCACCCTCCCTCACCCTTACCCCCTCGCCCTCGCATGTGTCGAGTCATCACCCTTCCCTCTTCACCCTTGCATGTGTCGAGTCATCACCCTTCCTCACCCTTACCCCCTCACCCTTGCGTGTGTCGAGTCATCACCCTTCCTCACCCTTACCCCCTCGCCCTCGCATGTGTCGAGTCATCACCCTTACCCCCTCACCCTCGCATGTGTCGAGTCATCACCCTTCCTCACCCTTGCATGTGTCGAGTCATCACCCTTCCCTCTTCACCCTCGCATGTGTCGAGTCATCACCCTTCCCTCTTCACCCTCGCATGTGTCGAGTCATCACCCTTCCTCACCCTTACATGTGTCGAGTCATCACCCTCCCTCACCCTTAGCCCCTCACCCTGCCGTCCCAATGCCTTTATTTTTATTTTTATTCTTTTACTGACCCTTAATTTTGTTTTTTGTTTATTTTTTCTTTTTTATTCTTGTTTTTAACCCGCATCCTCTCTCTCTTCTCTCCTCGACAGATCAAGCTGGTGAACATCAACCCGACAGACCTTGTGGATGGCCGACCTTCCGTGGTGCTGGGCCTCATATGGACCATTATCCTGTACTTCCAGGTAGGAGCGTCGCCCTTATTCCACCATGACTATAAGTGCGGGGCGTGTGAGGTTAAGATTGGCTTTAGGTCCCTCTTTGATTCGGTCAGAAATATGAGGATATTGAAGTGGTCTTGTTCGGTGTGAGGAGGATGGGGGGATAATGAGGAGGAGGAGGAAGAGGTGGAGGAGGGAGGGAGAGGGAGGAGGGAGAAGGAGGTGGGGGGGGGGGGAGGAAGTGGAAGGAGGAGGAGGAAGAGGAGGAGGGAGGAGGGATGGGGGATAATGAGGTGGATAATGACGAGGAGGAGGAGGAGGAGGAGGACGAAGACGAAAAGGAAGAGGATGAAGAAGAAGAGAAGTAGGAAGAGGAAAAAGAGAAGGTATAGAGCAAGGAGTAGGTGGAGAAAGGGTAGCAGGAGGAGGAGGAGGAAGGTGCATGATCTGAGGGGA
>NC_091568.1:34868269-34878269 GCF_042767895.1 Penaeus vannamei | reverse complement strand
TCATTCCTCGAATTGACTTATCTGTCATGAAAAAGGTCTGGGGGGGGGGATGGGGGGGAATCTTAGAACCCGAGTCATGAGTCATGCGAGCTTATGGGGGGCTTTGTGGATGTCCAGTCATGCGAAGTCGAGTGGCGCAGAGACTTTATTTGGCTATATATATATATATACACATTGTAATATCGCGTCATGTAATTCAATCGGGCAGCTTGATTGCCTCCTGCATGATGTCAGGAGCTGTCATGAGTTCCGTGTCATGAGAAGGTGGTAGTTGTGGTCAGTGCCGTTTGTCGAGCGATTTAGATAATTAAATCTTTGAGGCTTTTTGAATTGGTCTTTTGAATTTTGAATTTTGACTTTCTTTTTAAGTGTTCCAGTATTGCAGGTCTAATTTTGCATGACGTATTAAATGCACACGTACATATATATGTGTCTGTCCGTGGATTTCTTTTGTCTTCGTGTATGTGTGCGTGAATATATTTACATATGTAGGTATTGTGTGTATGTACTGATTTATGTGTGTACGCACTTAATGTATACATATGTTTATCTATTCACGTATATATGTTCGTATATATTTGTATTTTTTCCTTCGCTTTAGAAATGTATCGTAGGCAATGCTTATTGTTTTGAAAAGCTTGGTTTACTCTTATGAAATTATTTGAAAAATGAATGTACATAAATGTTTTTATTCAGTCTAAAGATTATTTGTAATGGCAGTCTCATTAATTTACAATTTACTAGATTTTACTAAACAGATTCTGATTATAGAATAGTATTTAAGTATAATGATTAATTTTGGTTTTGTAAACTACTCTCAACATCAACTCTAAAGCATCTTTATTTGGAATTAAATGTATTTTGAAATTCATGATATAGGCTTTATTTTCTATATTTTTGTCTTTCAACATTTCATTATTGCTGCCGATGACCGTAAGTCCAATTTCCCAATGGTAATCTTCTCGATGTTGACCCTTATTGCGATTTAGTCATGTGTTTGGATCAGCTGAGATTCTGGTCACGAACAACAGCTGATCCTATGATGTCATATTTTTTTCATTTTTTCACTTTTATTCGTCTGTGTATCTTTAAGGATTTCAATTTCATCTTTCATGTTTATGTTTTCATGATACCCAGTTTTCAAGATTATATGATTGTAATTTAGTCTGACTTCATCACATGCCCTTCAATATGCATGCATATAAACAGATAGATAGAGATATAGATATATTTAGATATATACAGAGATAAATGTATATAGATAGAGATAAAAAAATATATATAAATAGATAAATAGATAGAGATAAATATATATAGATAAAGATAGAGACATAAATATATATAAATATAGATAGAGACATAAATATATATAAATATAGATAGAGACATAAATATATATAAATATAGATAGAGATAGGTATATAGATAGTGATAAATATATATAGATATAGATAGAGACATAAATATATATAAATATAGATAGAGATATAAATATATATAGGTATAGATACACCATTTACGGTCTATACAATTCTATAGTTCTATTACACATACACCAACCAGCATACAGTGCACGCCCATTTCCCACCATCACCACCATCACCATCCACCCCCCCCCACCCCGCCCCACCTCCCCCCATCACCACAACCACGCCCACTAACCCGCCTTCTCCCCGCCCGCGCCCCAGATCGAAGAGAACACGCGGCAGCTGGAGCGCCTGAGCCAGCTGATGGAGCAGGAGGCGGGCACCAGGAGCGACTCGCCCTTCGCCGTCGCCTCCGAGCCTGGCACCATCTCCCGCGACCGCCCGCCCTCCGTCACCCGCCGCTCCGCCGCCGCCGAGAAGTGGAAGCTGGGCGCGAAGAAGGCGCTGCTGGAGTGGGTGCGCCAGACGGTCACCAAGTGAGTGCGGGGCGCTTGTGGGCGGCGCGGGCGTTCTTGGTGTTATGGGGATTATGTTTGTCATTGTTATTGTGTTCATATTGCTATTCCTACTATTCCTGTTCTTACTCACGCACACACACAAATACACACTCACACGCACATGTGTATATATATGTATATATGTATATATGTATATATATATATATATATATATATATATATATATATATATATATATATATATATATATATATATATACATATATACACATACATATATATATATATATATATATATATATATATATGCATATATGTATATATATATATATACATACATATATATATATATATATATATATATATATATATATATATATATATATATATATAATCAGCAACAAGTTCTCCCCTCGCCTCTTTCCGACACACCAAGGAATGAAAAAAAAGAAACTCTCAGCTGATCTCAAACACAAATCACTAACGAGTTTCTCCCCCCCCCCTCCCCGCCCCCGCCCCCGCCCCCCTTTCTTCGTCTCGCAGGAAATTCGGCATCGTGGTCAACGACTTCGGCGGCAGCTGGCGGGACGGCAACGCTTTCTTGGCACTCATACACTGCATCAATCCGCGACTTGTTAACCTGCAGGTGCGTGGCTCATTATCTTTAGGAGAGAGAGGGAAAGAGGGGGAGAGGGAGGGAGGGAGAGAAAGAGAGAGAGAGAGAGAGAGAGAGAGAGAGAGAGAGAGAGAGAGAGAGAGAGAGAGAGAGAGAGAGAGAGAGAGAGACATTATATTTAGGGTTGGTAATGGTGTCAGTGTGTTTGTAGGTGTGCGAATGATGGAGATATGGGGATTTGTTATGGTTTGTGTGGTATGTGTTCATGATTGTTTTTTTTTTTCTTTGTAATGTGTTTTTTCCTTTTTGTGTTTTTTTTTTCTTCTGTTGTTTCTCTGCTGTGTTTTCGGTCTCTGACTTTCTATTATTTTCTGATTCTGTCTGTCGGTTTGTGTGTGTATGTACATATACGTATATGTATATATATATATATATATATATATATATATATATATATATATATATATATATATATATATATATATATATATATATATATTATACACACCCACCCACCAATCCATCTGTCTATCACTCTATCCCTCCGTCCATCTGCCCCCCTGACGGCGCCCCTTCCCTCCCCCCGCAGAGTATGGCGCACCTGAGCAACAAGGCCCGCCTGGACGCTGCCTTCCGCCTCGCCGAGAAAGGCCTGGGCATCCCGCGCCTCCTGGACTCCGAGGACGTGGACGTGGACAAGCCCGACGAGAAGTCCCTCATGACCTACGTGGCCTCCTTCCTGCACAAGTTCCCCGAGCCCGGCGTCACCCATGTTCCGGTGAGGGGTTGGGGGTTGGGGAGAGGGAGAGGGTTGGGGAAGGGGTTTGGGGGAGGGAGAGGGTTGGGGAAGGGGGTTGGGAGGAAGGGGTTAGGGGAGGGGAGGGAAGGGATTGGGGGAGAAAGGGGTTAGGGGGAGGGAAGGGGTTGGGGAAGGGGAGTTGGAGGAGATTGGGGGAGGGAGAGGGTTGGGGGAGGAATGGGGGAAGGGGGTTGGGGGAGGAATGGGGAAGGAGGTTGGGAGAGGGAAGGGGTTGGGGAGGGGAATTGGGGAAGAAGGGGTTGGGGAGGGGAATTGGGGGAGAAGGGGTTGGGGGAAGGGGAGGGGGAAGGGGGTTGGGGGAGGAATGGGGGAGGGAAGGGATTAGGGGAAGAAGGGGATTCGAAAGGAAAGGGAGGGATGAAGAGGGAGAGAAGGGATGGAGAAGGCAGGGGACTGGGAAGGAATTTGAAATGGGGAGGAAAGGGGATTGGAGCCAGGAAGGATAGGAATAGTTAAACATGAAGAAAAGAGAGAAGGGATGGGATAGGAGAAAAATAGATATTAAAGAGGGTGGATAGGAAGAGGGAGATAAGAAAAAAGAGACCAAGAAATAGGATAGGGGGGGTGGAAGAAAGAATAGGAATAGGGAGATAAAGAAGAAGGGGAGAGGAGGGAAGTGGGAAAGGTAAATAGAAGAATGTAATGGAGGGAATAAGAGGACAAAAGTGTGACTAAAAATAAAAATAAAGCATAACAAAACATAAATAACGAAAACCCGTTTCTACAAATCAAATGATGAAAATAAAAGAAAAAAACGAACAAAAGAGCAGCAAGAGAAACCGTGATAAAGGAGGGGAATGCAAAGTGAAAGGAGACGCGAGCAGTAAGGGCGAATTTCATATGCGCAAAGGGTTTCGGGGAAAGAATATAGATGAGACACTTTTACTGGCCATGTGGGGGGGGGGGGATTTATGAACATATTCTGATAGGTGCTTAGATGTAGATTTAAGGTGAATTATGTGTGTATATTGGAATGTAAGTGAAGGTGTGTGTGTGTGTGTATGTATGTATGTATGTACGTATTCATTGTACTGTACATATATATGTACATAAGTATACACACACACACCCAACCATCTAAAAAAAAAATCTAACCAAACTTTTTACACCCTCTTCACCCACCCTCCCCACCCTCCCCACCCTCCCCACCCTCCCCACCCACAGGAGTGTACCAGCCCGACGCTCGAAGCCACCACCGGAGATGACATGTTTAGCGAAATAGAAATGGAATACACCGAATTGACGACCTGGCTTTGTCACACGTCCAACTGGCTTGACACCCTGCACGACCCCGACACGCACGGGAACATCAACTACGAGGTGTGTATGTGCACGCAAGCAAGCAAGCAAAGAAAGGAAGTAAACGAAGTAAACACGCACGCAATATTAGAGAGAGGGAGAGAGTATCGCCCGCACACTGATATAGGGGTTTCCTGCTTGCATGTTTTTTTATTTTTTTTCTTATCTTTTCTTTTCTTTTTCTTTTTTTGATGATATATGTCATATGATGTTGCTGTATATTTGTTTTATTATTGTGGTGTATATAATTTCTTTTAACACATTGACTATTATTAAAATATATATTTGCCATACGTCTTAAATACGATATTTCTGATTCTGACGTAATCGTGTTTATATGTTTGTATTTTCCTTCTAATGAGTTCTTTTTTTTATAGTGATGTAGATAATTATTAGATAAATAACTACCTCACCTCGCTACGCTTTTGTGATGATAATGAGGTGTGTAATTGATGGTGATTATGATAATGATGAGTTTCTCAATCATGGACGTGAGAGTACTGAGTATGGCGTCAATAACTGTCAATGTGTCATGAGTAGATCAAGTACATTTTACTTTTAATTAATCGGAAAAGTGGAAGAAGAAAACAGCGGAGAGTTTTTCGACCCGATTTTTTATTATTATTTTGTCCCTTTCCATATTTTTTTACTTTTATTTTCTGTTTACGATCTTTCTTTCTGTTCTTTTCCTGCTTCCTCTGTTATTTTCATGCAACACACACACATATGTGTGTGTGTGTGTATATATAGGTATATATATATATATATATATATATATATATATATATATATATATATATATATATATATATATATATATGTAGGTATATATATATATAGGTATATATATATATATATATATATATATATATATACATATATATATATAGGTATATATGTATATATATAGGTATATATATATAGGTATATATATATTATATATATATATCTATATATTTATATATCTATATATATATATGTATATATATACATATATATATATATATAGGTATATATATATATATATAGGTATATATATATATAGGTATATATATATATATATATATATATATATATATATATATATATATATATATATATATATATATATATATATATGGATATGTATATATATAAGTATATATATATATATATATATCTATATATATATATAGATATATATATATATATATATATATATATATATATATATATATATATATATATATATATGTATGTATGTTTACATATACATATATATAGATATATATATATATATTATATATATATATATATATATATATATATATATATATATATATATATATATACCCCACCCTCTCCTCCTCATTATTTTACTCCTTCCCTCTTGATATCATTTTCTAATGTCTCCCCTTTCCTTTTCTCCATCATCTCCACCATTATTTCCCCCATTATTACCCCCCATCTCTCATTCTCTTCCCCTTGCTCAATCTCCCTCCCTACTTTATTTATTTATTTGATCAATTTCCCTACTTTGTTTATTTTTTTGATCAATTTCCCTACTTTATTTATTTATTTCTTTTATCAATTTCCCTACTTTATTTTTTTAAATCAATTTCCCTACCTTTATTTCCTTTTTTATTTTTTCATTTTTTCCCCTTTTTTCCCCACCTCCATCGCAGAGGTTCAAAGCCCTCAAGTCCGAAGCCGACGAGAAGCAAGTCATCTATGAGAAACTTGCGGGCCTCATGGACTCTCAGTCGTCCATGATTTCCATCACCTCGGACTCATGGCAGGACATTATCGCCTCATGGAACAAGGTATGTGGGTCTGGGTCTGGGGTCTGGGGTGGTTTGTTTGTTTTGTTTGTTTGTTTGTTTTAGGGAGGGGGTGAGGGGGAAGGAGGTGGGGGTGAGGGGGGTGGAGGAGGGGGAGGTGATGGTGGAGGTAGAGGTGGTGGAGGTGGAGGTGGAGGAGGAGAAGAAGAGTAGGAGGAGTTGGAGGAGGAGGAGGTTCAGGAGGTAGAGGTGGAGGGGGAGGAGGAGGAGGAGAAGAAAAACAAGAAGAAGAAAAAGAAGAAGAAGGAGGAGGAGAGGGATAAGAAAGCTGGATGAGGAATGTTGACTTTCGTTCCCCCGAGGTAGATTCTTTATCTTTAAAAGGAAAAGATGTTTCGTGTCTATTTCTATTCTCTTTGTTTTATTCTTGACTTTTTAACCTCTTTTTGTTTCAGATAATGATCGTATAAAGTGCATTTTCCATAAATATACTGCAGAGTTATGAAATTTTATTGCCTGTCGAATGCTGGGTAAAAATATGTAGATTACAGTTTCCCCTTTTATGTCTTCCATGTTATCTTCTCTCTTTTCGCTTCTCTTTTCCTTCTTCCTGTCATATCTTTCGTGTTATCTTCTCTCTTTTCGGTTTTTCTTTCCTTCTTCCTGTCATATCTTTCGTTTTAGTTTCAATCTTTTCGCTTTTTCTTTCCTTCTTCCTGTCATATCTTTCGTTTTAGTTTCTCTCTTTTCACTTCTCCTTTCCCCCTTCCTGTCATATATTTCGTGTTATCTTCTCTCTCAGTTTCTTTCCTTCTTCCTGTCATTGCTTTCGTGTTATCTTCTCTCTTTTCGCTTCTTCTTTCCTTCTTCCTGTCATATCTTTCGTGTTATCTTCTTTTTTGCTTCTTTCCTTCTTCCTGTCATATCTTTCGTGTTATCTTCTCTCTTTTCGGTTTTTCTTTCCTTCTTCCTGTCATATCTTTCGTTTTAGTTTCAATCTTTTCGCTTTTTCTTTCCTTCTTCCTGTCATATCTTTCGTTTTAGTTTCTCTCTTTTCACTTCTCCTTTCCCCCTTCCTGTCATATATTTCGTGTTATCTTCTCTCTCAGTTTCTTTCCTTCTTCCTGTCATTGCTTTCGTGTTATCTTCTCTCTTTTCGCTTCTTCTTTCCTTCTTCCTGTCATATCTTTCGTGTTATCTTCTCTCTTTTTGCTTCTTTCCTTCTTCCTGTCATATCTTTCGTGTTATCTTCTCTCTTTTCGGTTTTTCTTTCCTTCTTCCTGTCATATCTTTCGTTTTAGTTTCAATCTTTTCGCTTTTTCTTTCCTTCTTCCTGTCATATCTTTCGTTTTAGTTTCTCTCTTTTCACTTCTCCTTTCCCCCTTCCTGTCATATATTTCGTGTTATCTTCTCTCTCAGTTTCTTTCCTTCTTCCTGTCATTGCTTTCGTGTTATCTTCTCTCTTTTCGCTTCTCCTTTCCTCCTTCCTGTCATTTCTTTCGTGTTATCTTCTCTCTTTTCGCTTCTCCTTTCCTCCTTCCTGTCATATCTTTCGTGTTATCTTCTCTCTTTTCGGTTTTTCTTTCCTTCTTCCTGTCATATCTTTCGTTTTAGTTTCAATCTTTTCGATTCTTCTTTCCTTCTTCCTGTCATATCTTTCGTTTTAGTTTCTCTCTTTTCACTTCTCCTTTCCCCCTTCCTGTCATATATTTCGTGTTATCTTCTCTCTCAGTTTCTTTCCTTCTTCCTGTCATTGCTTTCGTGTTATCTTCTCTCTTTTCGCTTCTTCTTTCCTTCTTCCTGTCATATCTTTCGTGTTATCTTCTCTCTTTTTGCTTCTTTCCTTCTTCCTGTCATATCTTTCGTGTTATCTTCTCTCTTTTCGCTTCTTCTTTCCTTCTTCCTGTCATACCTTTCGTGTTATCTTCTCTCTTTTTGCTTCTTCTTTCCTTCTTCCTGTCATATCTTTCGTGTTATCTTCTCTCTTTTCGCTTCTTCTTTCCTTCTTCCTGTCATATCTTCCATGTTATGTTCTCTCTTTTCGCTTCTTCTTTCCTCCCTCCTGTCATATCTTCCATTTTATCTTCTCCCTTCGTTCCTTCTTTATCTCACCCCTGTCATATCTTCCATTCTATCTTCTCCCTTTTATCTTCTCCCTTCGCTTCTTTCTCTCACCCCTATCATATCTTCCATTTTATCTTCTCTCTTCGTTCCATCTTTCTCTCCCTCCTGTCATATCTTCCATTTTATCTTCTCTCTTCGTTCCTTCTTTCCTCCCTCCTGCCATATCTTCCATTTTATCTTCTCTCTTCGTTCCTTCTTTCCTCCCTCCTGTCACATCTTCCATTTTATCTTCTCTCTTCGTTCCTTCTTTCTCTCACCCCTGTCATATTTTCCATGTTTCTTCCATTTTATCTTCTCTCTTCGTTCCATCTTTCCTCCCTCCTATCACATCTTCCATTTTATCTTCTCTCTTCGTTCCTTCTATCTCTCACTCACCCTCCTTCCTCCCTATCCCGCAGGTGTCGCAGCAGCTGTCTCACTGGACGTGGCTCCTGGATGCCTCCCTCCCTGGCGCCCTCGGACCTATAGGCGAGTGGCTGAGTCGCGCCGAGGCCATGCTGGGGACAGAGGACAAGCTACATGGAAAGCATGATGAGGTGAGGAAAGGGTGTGTGAGGGTTGAGAGTGAGGGTGAGAGAGTGAGTGTGAGAGGGGTGTTTTGAGGGTAAGGGTGGAGGAGGGAGGGTGAGGGTGAGGGGTTGAGGGTAAGAGAGTGAGAGTGAGGGTTGTGGGTGAGAGAATGAGGGTGAGGGTGAATTTGAGGGTAATGGTGAGTGGGATGGATTGATGGTAATGGTGAAGGAGGGAGGGTGAGGGGTTGAGGACAAGGAGGTTGAGGGTGAGGATATTGAGGGGATGAAGGAAGGGTGGAGGGAGAGGGAGTTAAAAAAAAAATAGGAGAGACAGGAAGGGAGGAAGAGAGGGAACGGTGGGCGAGAGAGAGAGAAAGAGAGAGAGGTAACGGTGGGCGAGAGAGAGAGAAAGAGAGAGAGAGAGGTAACGGTGGGCGAGAGAGAGAGAGAGAGAGAGAGAGAGAGAGAGGGAACGGTGGGCGAGAGAGAGAGAGAGAGAGAGAGGGAACGGTGGGCGAGAGAGAGAGAGAGAGAGAGAGTGCGATAGATAACGAAAGAGAAGCAGAGAGAACGAAAATGCAAAAGTAAAGGGAAGAGAGTCCTTCAAGTGCACCAAATAAATACAGTATCTCGCCCCTCATAAAATAATATTTTTTTCCATCCCATTTTGAAAACAAAAAGACAAGAAAAAAATACCCCAACACTTCCTACCCCCCCCCCCCCCCAAAAAAAAAAGAATTAAACACTAATAATTTCTCCTTTTCTCTCGTTCCTCGCTATATGAAATAGAACATCAAAACTTTCAGATTTAGGAAAAGAGAGAGAGGAAATACATCCCCAAGAAAAGATAAGAAATAGATAAATAAAAAAGAAAAGAAAAATAATATATATATATACCCACCAATTCTTAATAGATAGATTAATAAAAAAAAAGAAAAAAAATATATTTACCCACCAATTCTTCCCCATTTAATAACACCAACC
>NC_091568.1:34830769-34863269 GCF_042767895.1 Penaeus vannamei | reverse complement strand
AAAAAAACAAATGTAAATCCATGCGCTAAATTTAGTCTGGATTAATATTTTGCAGAATTATGTTCTATATGCAAATATCTTATTTTGACCTACATAGTCTTTTATTACTAATGCTTTTCTCATTCCCTTCTATGGCAGGTTAATCCTAAATGTCATTACTCATTCAGAATACCCAGTTTAATACTACAATTAACCTGGGTAGTTACGTAGACCTCTGTACTCTAATTCGGTTTCAGGATATTAAGCTGTTTTAGTTGTAAATTACTTTCTTTTTTAATTGTATTTATCTGTATATTCATGTATTGATGATGTGATGCTCTTCCCTATCATTGTTTTATTCTTTTTTTATTATATAAATTTTATTTTTTGATATCACGCCTCATTACAGTCATTTTCCTCTACTGTGCATTATAAGAATCATCGTTAAATGTTTCCTCTTTCGTCTCATCTGCTTCCTCATCATCATCCTTCTCCTCATTCTTGTCATCCTCCTCGCCTTCTTTTTTCCTCGCCACATGCATCCACAATCAAACCCTTTTCTTCCTTCATTCGCCACAGTGAAACCCGTTCACCCTACCTACCACCAACACAGCATACTACCGAACAATTATTTATCCTCTCTCTCACCCTCTCTCTCTTCCTCCTCCTCGTCGCGTCCGCCTCGCAGTACGTGCAGCAGTACCTCCACCGCGGACAGATCCTGCGCACCAAGAACGACTACCGCTCGGGCCAGGATCGCCTCGAGCTGTGGCTGGAGAGCGCCGAGGTCACCCTCAACACGACCAATGTCTGCACCGTCGAAGCCGTCAAGGAATACGCTGAGGAGCTCAAGGTAAAGCGTAGTTGGAGGGATGGGGTGGAGGGGGGAGGTGGAGCGGGAGGGATGGTGGGGGGTGAGGGAAGACAGGATGGAGTGGAGGGGAAAGGGAAGGAAGGTGGGGGGATGGACAGATGGAAGTGAAGATACTGAGGTTAAGGGAGGTGAGGAAAGGAGGGAGGAAGGGAGCTCCGGTTGAAGGGAAGACAAAGATACGATTTTAGACCAATATGAAGTAGAAGGAAATATATATAAAAGAGGGCAACGAGATACTTTATTTTGGATCTTCAGAAAAGCGTAATTGGTATTGTTACACAGAAAGATTTGTTTGTAGGTGAATTCTTGAATAGATATTTGTAAAACCGGTTTCAGGAAATAGAAAAAATGTCAGTTGCAGACATAGAAATAAGATAAAAGAGAGAAACACACTCATCAACCTCCCATTTTTCCCTCTCCCTCCACACCCACCCAACCTCCTCTCCTCCCCCCTCTACAGAAACTGAACACTGAGGTCGAGGAGATGGAGGTCCTCTTCAAGAACATCTCCAAGTCCTTCCAGGCCCTCGTGCAGGAGCTCACCCCGGACGAGATCGAGAGGATGATGTGGTCCTTGAAGCAAGAGAAGGAGGAACTGGTTCGAATCCGCACCGCCATTCCTCAGAAGACCTACTTGGCAACTCAGGTAAGAGTTGACTTCTCTTCTTTTTTATTGTGAAAATGGGCCTCGCCTTTTGTGAAGATTATTTTAGAAATCTGAAGATAGGCTAGTTATATATATGAGATTCTATGGGGTTGAATTCTCTATTTTTTTCTTTTTTTATGGTGAAAATGGGTCTCTCCTTTTAAGACGATTAATTTAGAAATCTGGAGATAGGTTAGGTTATATATGATTTTCTGT
The DNA here is from genome assembly GCF_042767895.1 of Penaeus vannamei. Taxonomy (NCBI): domain Eukaryota; kingdom Metazoa; phylum Arthropoda; class Malacostraca; order Decapoda; family Penaeidae; genus Penaeus; species Penaeus vannamei. The sequence goes on along the minus strand of NC_091568.1, from coordinate 34,861,554 downwards.
GGGGTTGAAATCTCCTATTTTTTAATTGTGAAAATGGGCCTCGCCTTTTGTGAAGATTATTTTAGAAATCTGAAAGGCTAGGTTATGATATTCTATGGGGTCGAAATCTCCTATTTTTTAATTGTGAAAATGGACCTTTCCTTTTAAGAAGATTAATTTAGAAATCCTAAGATAGGTTAGGATATATATATTCTGTGGGGTTGAAATCTCCTATTTTCCAAATTGTGAAAGTGTGTCTCTCCTTTTAAGAAGATTAATTTAGAAATCTAAAGATAGGTTAGTATTTTCCAAATTGTGAAAATGAACCTCTCCTTTCGTGAAGATTAATTTAGGAATCCCAAGATAGGTTAGGATATATATATCATTCTCTCATATTCTTTTCCCTCTCTTTCTCCAGATTATCACGCAGCTGGAGGCAGTGGACTCCGGCGTGAAGGAAATCAACAAATGGCTCGACGAAGGAGATGCTCTTCTGGCGTCCTTCAGTCTCCACGGGACGAACGAAAACATCCAAGGACAACTTGACAAACAAAAGGTATATTTTCTCTCCTTTTTTTAATACATTCATGTCTTCTTCTTTTTTGGAATTCCTCAGTTGTTGCCTTTCGTCTTTTTTAAATGCATTTTTATGTGTATTTTTTGGGCCCATGTTTTATTTCCCTTCGACCTTTTTTGTTAAGAAAAAAAAGGTTTGGATTCCGTGTACACAAGCATTTCAATCCCATGAATTGTGGTTTTATTTTTTGTAAGGTTGTATTCTGGTGTTTGTGTCAGCCGTTTTACAACTACAACCGCCAGAGTTTGATTTTGTTTTCTTATGTTAGCCCATAGCCGTATTTTGATCTCTCCTTTTATGTGTATTATTGACTTGGCCAATTAAAAAAACCCTATTAGATTGAGGTAATGATTATGTCTTTGCTTTGTGTGGTCATCCTTAACAGTGTTGATTTGTTTCTACATATACAAAAATATATATATAAAGTTTAAAAGACTTCCCAAGAAAGATCAAGTAATGTACTCTAGTAGATAACTTTCCTTAGCATGTGGTAAATTTGAGTCCACCCTTAAAAAAGAGTCGATTTTCCTATATTTTTTGAATCGTGATTTGATGTTATCCCCCCTCCCCTTTATAAAAAATATAGTCTTTATGTATGGTTCGTTTGGCTTTACACCCTCCCTTTCCCCTCCCCCCTCACACACACACCCCTACCCCTCCAATCAGAGAAACATTAATATACATATATACACGTACGCGACCCCTCCACTCCTTCCAATTCCAAAACAAGTACAAGAAAACAAACATAACAAACCGAGTGAGCTCCCACGGGAATACTTTAATAACCCCCCAAACACCCGCAAACAATAACGTCCAAAATTCTTTACCGCTTTGTGTAGACCGAAGACCAGCTGTACTGCTTTACCTACACGGGAACCAATGAAACCACACGACAGCAGTTGGAGATGCACAGGGTAGGTCTATCCACGTCAGAATGAGGATAATTCAAGTTCTTATAATCTTCTTTTTCACTCTCTATGTGTAACTTGTGTATTTGAATTTCTTTGTCTTCTTTTTTATAATCATTTTGATCACATTCCGTGGATTTTATATGTATTGCTGGGGGTAGTGAGGGTTGTAAACATTGGTGTTGTTATTGTTGTTATTTGAGATGTGGGTTCCTTGTAGGCTGTGATAGGTTGTGTGTTGTGTTCTATACATGTGTTTATAACTGTGTGTTGTTTTAACCGTATAAATTTAAGGTTCTAGATCTTTCTCTTCGTTGTATCTTAACGATGTCTGACTTCATGCATTGATCTCGTAGATAACAACAATTTAGTGGAATGTGATTAGAAGACGGGTAGGTTCGAAATATTTTTATATCATGAATTAACATTCTTTTCACAAACTGGTACTTCGTGTGCCTGGAATTGTGGCGACTGTTATAGTAACCTTATTATTATCATCATTGTTGTTCTTTTCGCTCTATTTCTCTCTGGTATCATTCTTATTTGTTATAATCCGCATCTCTTTTGCAGGAGACAAAAATCCTGGTGATCTTACTAACTGGTATCAGAAAAGGAAAAAAAAATAACCCGATCGCATGCATCCTTTCTTAGTGTTTTTTTCTCTCTTTTTTTACTCTAGCCGGTGAACCATTCGTTGAACCTTCTGCCGTTGAACCATCCGTTGAACCATCTATTGAACCGTATTTTCCCTTGTTTCCCTTCACAACAGGCGTTCTTCTCCCGCCAACTGTACTACAAGTCGATGCTGGACACGAAGAACCGCGTTTACCAGAACCTTCTTCGAACCACTAACGGCGGAGAGAACCTCGACGTCCAAGAGCTGCAGGACACGATGAACCAGCTCAATGCCAGGTGTGTTGGATTCCCCCTTTTCTCGTTATTATTCATTTATTATTTTCTCGGCCTTCTTCGTCTGTGGTTTCGTGTTTTTTTTTCTTTCTTTCTTTCTTTTTTTTAAATCTCTAATTGGTCTTTTCTTCCGTCTTTTCATTCTTATCTTCTGTTATTGTTGTTGTTAGTCTCTTCTTTGTTTTCTGGAACACGAACCAGACAACCAAACATGAATACCCACACCCAAAGGCATAAAACATATTTAAAAAATCAAAATTAACCGCCATTCCCTCCCATCCCCTCGTTCAGATTCACCGAAGTGACCTCGGCTTCGGTTACATGGGAGACCCGAATGAGCGAGAGCATCCGGTGTTGGCAGAGCTTCAAGGAGTGTGAGAGTGAGATCACAGAGTGGCTTACAAGCGCCGAGAAGCTGTTCCAGGAGAAAGCCATCACCACCAAGAGCTACCTGGAGTCTCACAAGGTTAGCCTCTTGACCAAGGTAATCCCACGCGGTGTCCGATTTCGTGTCGTAGTAGTCGTGTCTTCGCCTTCGTAGGACTGTTCTTACGTTGCTCCCGAGAGGGTATCTTCACCATCTTATTGATTTTGTTTCGTTTATTACGATTCTGATGTTTTGTTTTGTTTCTCTCTCTCTGTTAATGGAATATGTGATGGGATTTGTAATTCTATGAGATAAAGAAATCGAAGTCAAGCAAGAAGAGCTTTCGAGTTTTCAGTTGTAAAGTAAATACTACAACAAAATACTGCAAAAATAGGATAAAATGTAAAAAAAAAAAAAAAAAAAAAAAAAAAAAAAAATGTGTATTACATTCGTGTATTTCTTCTGCTTATGTTCTCGTATTCGTTTTCAATAACGAATTTTGTTTTCTGATCACTTTTGAGATTGTTTTTTTCAACGAATTTAATCAATAGTAACTTTAAAAGAAACCAGTATTTACTAATATAAGTAAAAATATATACCACATCCATAAATTTCCATAACAGTATTTACATATGCATATTTATTTGTCTTTTTTTTCAATAACCGAGATTATTTTGTAAAATATTAACTTTTTTTCAATACTTTCTAGATTTTCTTCTGTGTAGTAATTATTTGTAACGAAATTTTTAACCAAATATATTTACTTGATGGTATTTAGTTGCAGTAAATAAATGTAACAGATAATTGATAATCAATAATTGATATTTAATAGTTTGATTTCTGATTGTTAAAATTAATACCGACTTCTAGTACTAAATGTATGGTTGAAAATTAATCTTCTTCTAGTCATTCGTATAGTTTTGATATATTTTAATATCGTTTAAATTCATCATTACCGTATTACATTATTACTTTATATTTAGGAAAGTAAATAGTTTTGTAATATAAATAATTAGTATTTTGCAAATAGTCACTGATAGATGATATAGCATTCATGTTATATTGCTCATGACGATAGTAAATCATAGTTTTAGTAATGTAATGTTAGTAGATGATTATGTCTCAGTATTATAGAAATGATAGCAGACCGTTGGTAATTGGAAGTAATGTTACAATCTCCACAACGAAACCACCGTAAATATCTGTGACACCATAATCATAACACCATCGCCACAATATCACCATAAATAATCCAATAACACCAGAAGGAGCATAACACCACGACCAGATTGATAACGAACAGAATTAACTACATCCACCATACTCCACCACCTGTTGCACATCATCACACCGCAACCACACCAACCTAATCACACACACCACATCCACCATACTCCACTACCTCCTCCACTTCATCACACCGCAACTACACAAACCTAATCACACACACCACACCCACCCTACTCCACCCTCATCACCCCCTCCACTTCTCCGCCTCAGGACTTCTTCATCAACGCCCCCGAACACCTGCTCCTGAGGGTGGTGAACTCCGGCCAGGACCTGCAGAAGTACGTGGCGGAGTCCGAGCAGGAGGCGATCAACGTGGCGGTCAAGAGCATCCAGAGCCGCTGGGACGAGGTCATGTGTCACGCCCCGCTGCATCTGCTCAAGGTATGGGGTGGCGGGGAGGGGTGGGGGGTATGGAGGGTGGGTGGGAGGGAGGATGAGGGGATAGGGGGTTGGAGGGGGAGAGGGAGGAGGATGGGGAGTGGGGGAGGGAGGAGGATGGGGATTCGGGGTGTGGGGTAAGGAGAGAGGGGAGGGAGTAGGATGGGGAGTGGGGTTGTTAGAAGGGGAGGGAGTAAGATGGGGATTGGGGAGAGGGGGAGGGAAGAGGATGGGGATTGGGGTGTGGGGAGAGGGGGAAGGGAATAGGATGGGGAATTGGGGTGGGGAGTGGAGTAAGGAAAGGGAGAGAGAGTAGGATGAGGAGTGTAGTTGTGAGAGTGGAAGGAGTAGGATGGGGATTGGGGTAGAGGGAGGGGAGGGAGTAGGATGGGGATTGGGGTGGGGACTGGGGTTGTGAGAGGAGAAGGGAGTAGGATTGGGGGTAAGAAGAGGGGAAGTAAGATGGGGAATTAGGGGTGGGGAGTGGAGTAAGGAAAGGGAGAGAGAGTAGGATGAGGAGTGTAGTTGTAAGAGTGGAAGGAGTAGGATGGGGATTGGGGTAGAGGGAGGGGAGGGAGTAGGATGGGGATTCGGGGTGGGGACTGGGGTTGTGAGAAGGGAAGGGAGTAGGATTGGGGGTAAGAAGAGGGGAAGTAAGATGGGGAATTAGGGGTGGGGAGTGGGCGAGAGAGTAGAATAGATATTAGGGTGAAGAAATGAGCTGTTATATAACCATATCATCCTAGTGACGTATTCATTTCATCCTTCTTCTACTTCGCCCCATCGCATCCACGACAGTCCTTCAATAACCTCCTCTTTTTTCCTCTCTCTCTCTTCCTCTTCGTCGTCTCCGCAGCTGGAATTCCGCCTGGACGAGAATACCTTCCAGATGTATGTGAGGGACATCGAGAAGGAGTTGGCAGGCGAACAGAACTCCTACAACAAGGGCGAGAATGTAGAAGCCATTAGACGTAAACATGAGGTGAGGGTTGGTGGTGGTGGTGGTGGTTTGTGTTTGTGTGTGTGTTTGTGTGTGTGGGGTTGTGTGAGTGTGTGTGTGTGTGTGTGTTGGTTTGTGTGTGTGTGTGTGTGTGTGTGTGTGTGTGTGTGTGTGTGTGTGTGTGTGTGTGTGTGTGTGTGTGTGTGTGTGTGTGTGTGTGTGTGTGTGTGTGTGTGTGTGTGTGTGTATGTGTGAATGAATGAATGAATGTGTTGTTTTTTATTTTACGGCTGTTTATATGATCGATATCTTTATGGAAATATAGTAAATGCAAATGGAAGTTTATGTTTTGTATTTGCAAACTTTATACCTTCATATTCGTTCGCAAGTTGATATTTGCTTTACATAGTAACGCAAGGGCAGTTTTAAGAACAGTGCTCTCATAATTGTTCGTTTTTCGACAGGAATTCTTCGCTGAAGAATTAATTTCCCGTATTGAGGAGATTCTCGATAACATGGATGTCACCAGTCGAGAATATGGAAACAAGGTAAAGTCATAAAAAAGTTTTTTACTCTATATTATTACATATAAAATAGTGATTGATTGCGGGTGAACGAAAATCAATGCATTTGTAAACGTATAAACTGCACATCTATAATTATGGGTGCTATGTTGGTTCATATATAGCCGGTACACATGAAATACTGTCTATATTTTACTTTACTTTTTTTTTCTTTGCTAAACGAAAATTAATCACCTAACATAACCTCTACATATTATAATAACATACCCGTACTATGTTACCGTATAGCACATACACTTAATAACCTATTGATATGTCCTTACCGTATAAAACATATACTTAATAACTTATTGATATATCCTAACATTATAGCACATACAATTAATAAACTATTTATATATATCCTTTTAATTTATGCAGAAGAATGACAAAAACCTGATCGAAGACTGCCAGAAGTGCACAGCTCAGTGGCTTGAGCTCCAGACCCGCGTTGGCACAATGGCCTCCCAGCTGGACCAGATTCCCGAACGGTGGAGGGAATACGAGTCTAAGTGAGTTTTTTTTAGGTTTTATTTATTAGTTTATTTGTTTGTTTATACATTTATTTATTTATTGAGAGAAAGGGGATTTTGTTTCTTGATTTGGATATTGGATTTTTGTTTTCGTGGTATATTTAGGTATTAAATTAAGTATTATTTTGTGTGTGTTTTTATGGGTGGAGGAGGTTCGGCGTGTTACTTTTTATTTATATTCTGTATTCTATTTTTTTCGTGTTATTATTATTATATTATTTTTCCTTTTCTATAGTTCCCTTGTTTTTGTAAGAGTAGGAAATCTTCTTCGATTATTATTTTTGCCATGTTCTGTTCAGCAAGGTCTTCGAGGTAAATAATGCTTATTAAATTATGCATGTTATCCCTGCAGAGTGGAGGAGACAGTTGCCTGGATGGATGGTGTCAATGACTGCCTGAAAGGTATCAACAAGGAAGCTTCAAATGCTCAAGCCTATGAAGAACTGAAAGACAGATTTGTGGTAAGGATTTTAGTGTAGTTTTCACATATTTGTTTTATTTAATTATAAAATAAGAGACAACAAAAGCTCTTCGTCCTTGGATTGTTACTGCAGTTGCATTTTTTTACGTTTTTTTTCTTTCTTTTCTTTTCTCAATAGACCATGTGCGGGGACCTGGAGAGCCGTCGTGAGTCCATGAAGTGGCTGGTGCAGATGCTGGACTCCCTGATCACTCACATCCCGGAGGAGGACGGTCAGTACGAGCAGCAGAAACTCGAGTCCCTCATCGCTCGTTACAAAGCGCTCGTTCCCACCATCGAAGCCGCTTTGGTGCGAACGGAGACTTACGCCAAGTGCTACCACTACCGAGAAGATATTGATAAGGTGGTGGGTACTCTGGAAGACGTGAGGAAACACTGCGAGGAGGACGTCCACCCAGAGACCCTCGAATCTCTGATGCAGCTGATTCGCGAGAGGGAGGTGATGGTGAACCAACTCGAAAACCAGAGAGACAACATTTTCACTACCATTCAGCGGGGCAAAGACCTCTCCAGAGATCACAATGCCCCACTCTTTGTCAGTGCTATGTTGCAGACTCTTGAAGCGAAATGGACTGAAGCCTACAATGGTTCTGTCGAGAAACTGAATAAGCTCAAGAACACACAGAAGGTCTGGTCAGACTATACTGAACAGAAGAATGAGATCCTTAAACTTATGGCTCAAGCAGAGCTCGAGCTGTCTAATGTGATCAGTCGCTGCAACCCCCAGGAGGTGGCCAATGAGCTGAGCAGCAAACAGGAAATGAATGAGCACCTGAATGAGACCACAGACCAGATGCTGCGAAAATTGCACAGCCATTCCACCAATCTTGTCAGACTTGCTGATCCAGAGAAGAAACCTTTGCTGGAGAAGGAAGTTGTTGAAATTGAACAGCGTATGCAAACAGTCATTGATACAGTCTCACAGAAGATTGAATACCTGGAGCAGCTGAACATAAAGTGGATCCACTTTACGGGCACCTTGCAGGAGATGAAATCATGGTTAGCAAATGCCCAGAATATACTAGAACGTTTAGTTACTCTTGAGATGTCACCAGAAGACCGACAGAATCAGACTATTGATCTCCGAGCAAAGATCAACCAGAAGATGGCTATCATAAAAACACTGGAGGATGAAGTTGAAGAGTTAATGGAGGGTGAACCATCTACCGAAGCAGTTCAGTTTACTGGTGAACTTGGTGACTTAAAGACAAGCTTGTTAACACTTAATAAGCACACAGAAAAGCATTTTGAGACTGTCCAGCATGACCTCACTCACTGGCAAGAATATCAAGTAGGTGTACAGGAGATCAGACCATGGCTAGAAAATGCAGAAACGAAAGTGGCCGTGGGCATGGCAAGACCAAATTCCATGCCAGAGGCCATACAAGCACAAGACACAGCAAAGGAGTTTGAAAAAGAGTGTGATGAGTATCTGGAGAAACTTCGCACGCTGTCTAGTAAAAGTGCTCAAGTGGCCCGAATTTGTTCAGTAGTAGATGAAGTTGATGCTTATCATTCAAGGTGGACTGCTGTTCATGATGTAGCACTTCAGTGGAGTGAAAGGACAGAGTCTCTCTTGGCTGAATGGGAAGACTTCAACTACAAATGTGATGCTGTATCCTCATGGGTGCATCAGATTGAAGAACGAATGGAGACAGTCACTGAATATGCTCCCACTGTTTTACGACTCGAAGACCGAGTCAACAACCTGAAGGACATGGACAAAGAACTGGCAGAAAAGCAGACAGATCTTATCAACCTGACTGCTATTGGAGATCACATCTCTTCAGGGATGGGTCCAGAGGGAAGTGCCTCTGTCAAGTCTACAGTAAGTGAGCTGAAGACTATGATCTCAAAATTAGGGGATGAAATACGAAAATTGAAGAATGAGTTGTCAGATGTAATGGTTATTCGTCAAGAATTTCTTGCCAAGGTTGACAAGCTAGAAACCTGGCTTAACGGCTTTAGTAATCATCTAGATGAACTGGAAGATATTGATGTTGATGAATTAGATGGGAGTCCAGACTTGGTGCATCGCCTGCAGCAGGAACACGATGAGAAGCAGAGTGAAGTAACATCACTGGCTGAAGAATGTCGTGATGTTGGGGATCGATGCACAGGTCGAGACCGTGAAGATCTCTTTACACAGTTTGATGATGCAGAAGCTCGTTTCGAGAATTATGGGCAGGTAGTTCAATCCAAGAAACCTGCCATTCTTAAGTGGCGTGACTTCTGGGAGTGGCAGAGCAATACTGATGATGCCATGAAGAGCATTAGCCAACAGATTGATGCCAAGCCCAATCTCAATGATTTAGAGCAGATGAGGAAAGAATTAATGAATCTTCGTGAACAGTGTCGTTCATGGGAAGATGAAGCATCATACATTATGGACTTGTGTAGAAAAAGCTCAACAACCATCAGAGATCCCGACACTGGATCTGCTATTGACATTGAAACTAAGGTTCAGGAGTTCAGGAAGAGGATGGATTCTTTGGAAAGCAACCTTGACAACCGACAGGATCAGCTGCAAGCAGTGAATAGTCAGTGGGAAGCTTTCCATCGTGTCAAGAATCAATTAAGTGAGTTCTTGGATGGCATTACAAAGAGAGTTACTGATAAGGAGTTGATGCAGAGTACCTATTCAGGTGTACAGCACTTATCAGAAGCTGTTGAGGGTGCACTGCAGGAGATGCAGTCACAAGGTAAGATGAAGGACAAGTTACATGACTTGGGTCGTGCTCTCATGTCTAGTGACTCCACCCAACTTGTCTCTGTACAAAATGCCCTCACAGCTGCAGATGGGAACTGGGACCGTGTGCAGAATATGCTGTATGAAATGCAGACCAAGTTCACGAGCATAACTTCCCTTTGGAGGCAGTGCACAGATGGGCGTGAATATTTACAAGCTGCAATTGCTGAGGCTCATCGTAACAGTGACAAGCTGGATGGTGTTCCATCAGAATCAAATGTTGCTCAAAGTATGATGAATCTTTGCAAGAAAACCATTGATGCTTTGCGCAGAACTAGACCACAACTAGAAAGCTTTATTTCCAAGTCTCAGCATCTGAGCCAACAGCTCGACAGTGAAAAGGGCTTCACCTCTGCTGATGTGAGAAAACAATCCCAGGAGACTCAAAATAAATGGCAGAGTATGATGGACTTCCTTAATCAGCGCTCACAGAACCTAGAGGGTCAACTGGTGCTCTGGAAACAAATTCTCCAAGGTCGAGACGAGATCCTCACCTGGCTCAGTGATACCTGTGAAGCTCTAGATGAGACACAGATCACCCATGAAACAGAAGCAGCCGCAGAAAAATTAGAAAAATATAAGAACGAGCTCTCAAACTATGAAAGTCTCTTCCGTGGGCTTCAGAGTAGTGCCAAACAACTGGAGTCTCTGAACAACTCATCCTCCTTGACAAGGATTGAGGAAATCCTTAGCACTGTAACAGCCGAGTTTGAACAGACTGAAGCAGTTGCCTCCAAACTCGGTGCATATCTTGAGGAAATGAAGGAGCAGGAGACGTCAGTCTATGAGGATATTAGGGATCTCAGTGAGAATCTGTCTCAGATTCGTGATCGTTTGATGAAGTGTGAAGACATTACTGGAGATGATAAGAAGATTTTGGTCCGCTTAGAAATTGCCAAGAAGATCGAAAGAGAATTGGAAGAATATGATGATAAGATCAAGGAAGTTAGAACGGCCATTGAAGAACTAAAGGCAGGATTTAAAGGTTTTGAGCCAAGTAAACTTGTTAAAGAATTTACTGCACTGCAAAGGAAATATGAGGGACTTATTGGACAAACTGCTAAGGCATGCAGGAGTCTCCAGTATGTTATTGAAAAACATTACCGAGACAGACTTTCAGATCTGCAGAGGTTTTTGGCTGTCCATCAAGAAAAAATTATTTGGTGTCAGGCTGAGCCAGGCAGTGATAGATATGGTGTGGAAGCCAAAATCTCTGCACTGTCTGATGTCAAGTCAAGCCTCAAATTAGGTCATGCAAAGAGACAAGACCTCGAAAAATGCCGGGAACTGTTCGAAAAAGTTGTGGCAGCTGACCAGCGTGAAGCCATCCAAGAGGAATGTGAAGCAACTACCTCTGAAATGGAAGAACTAAGCACACGCTTAGAAGAGTGTCATGTGTCACTTACTCGCCTGTTAGAATTGTGGCAACAGTATGAGCTCATGACTGAAAATTTGAGCTCTTGGTTGCGTGAGGTTGAGGCTCGTGTACGTACTGACACCATGAATCAGATTGATATGACAATGGTCCAGGAAAAGATTGAAGAAACTGAGAATCTCCTTGAGGAAGTCAATAGCCATGATGATGAGGTCTGTGAACTCATGGAGAAAACCGAAGAGCTGATGGAAGTCAATCCTGAATGTAGGGCCAGAGAGTATGCCTCCCAGTTGAGAAATAGGGTTCAGGCACTTGTCAAATTCTGCAATACATTCCTTAACAAATTAAATCAGTTGACAAGTGATCAAAAGTTGTATTCAGAGACGATTGAGAAGATGGAGGAGTGGCTGAAGGATGCAGAAGAGAAACTCCAATCCTTCGAAATGATGACAAGTAGTGGAGGAAAGCCTACTCTTGCATACCAGTCAAAATTGCAAAGCCTCAAGTCCTTTGTGGAAGAGAAGAAAAATGGACAGCAGCTACTCAATGCTGTTGTTGAACACGGTGAGGCTCTCTTCTCAGCCATTACTCCAGAGGGCCGTGAACAGATCAGAACAGACTTGCGCACTCTCAGGGACACATGGGAGGCTCACTTGGATAGAGTCAATCATCTATACAAACGTGTGGAGGGAATTATTATGCAGTGGTCTTCCTTTGATGACAACTTCACTCAAGCTTCAAAATGGCTGGAGGAGATAAAGAGGCGAGCAGGAACAGAGTTTGACCTAAAACCAACTTTGTCTGACAAGAAGGCTCAGTTACAGCAGTATAAGTCTGTTTATCAGGACATCAATTCTCACGAAAGCATGATATATGGACTGAAGGAGAAGATTGAGTTCTTGACCGATGATGAGACATCAAAGACAGTAGATGACATGATCGACCAATACAGAGAATTAGCCGTTACAACCCAGCAAAGGATTGGACGGTGTGAGGAGATCATCCTGCATCATGAGAGCTTCTTACACAACACAGAAAAATTCCGTGATTGGCTCACTTCACAAAAGGCAGAGCTTGCATTATGTGCTGATGTGTCACCAGAGAGCAGCGATGTTGAAATGAAGATGGGCATCCTAGATACCCTTGAATTGGGTGAGGCAGAGGGCCAGGGCCTCTTTGATCTCTGTAGTGAGAGTCTGCAGCTGACCCTGAAAAATACAGATGCTTCAGGTCATGCCTCCATCATAGCAGATCTAGAGAGCCAAGAAAGGGGCTGGCGTAATCTTCAGTCTGAAATTGCAGATGGTAAGAGAAAAGTTGACGGCATCATGTCTCAGTACAATGAGTGTGAAGAGGTGGTGCAGGCACTGAGAGACTGGCTCAAGAGCATTGAAACCAAAGTCAAGGATCAGTCTCTCAAGAGCAACCTTGATGCAAAGGAAGCCCATCTTGACCGCCTCCGTAAGTTGGAAGAGGAGATTGTCAAAAAGGCTCCCGAGATCAATGATGCTCTGACCCAGGCCCAGAGCATGGACAATGAGGGGAAACATGCTGTCCAGATCTCCCAGTTATCTTCTCGTTACCAAGCACTCAAGAACGTTCTGAAGGAAATGATGAGTCGTTATGAGATGTTCATCCGAGAGCATCGTTCCTTCCTTGAAAAGTATCAGGAGTGCCTGGAATGGGTAGAGGCAGTGGACCTTGATCTGCGTGAACATGCAGAGGTAGTGGGAGACATGAAGATTCTGCAGATGAGACGCAATAAAGTTGAACAGTTAATAGAACTCAAGTCAAGTCAGGCCAACAAGGTTGATGCTGTACTGGAGTTGGGTGAGAGGCTGTATGCCCACACAGCTCCCGACGGCCGTGAAAACATTCGGCAGATGCTGCGAGAGCTGCGTGAGCGCTGGGAATCATGGTGTGATTCAGTCACCAATGCTGGACTCACACTTGATCAGTGTCTGCAGCAATTCTCCGATTTTTCTGGTGCTCAAGAACAGCTGACCCGTTGGCTGCGTGATGTTGAGATCGCTATGCAGCAGCATACCGAGCTGAAAAGCTCGTTGCAAGAGAAGACTGCACAATTGCAGAACCACCGCCTTGTCCACCAGGAAATTCAAGCCCACCAGAGTCTGGTGGAGATGGTGTGTGAAAAGGCCCAAACCCTTGTCAACCAGACCCAGGACAAGACCCTCAATGTGTACATTCACTCCATCAAGACACTCTTCCACAATATTGTGCTCAAGAGCCGTGACCTGTTAGATAAACTGGACTTGTGTGTGCAGGACCATGCTCAGTTCAACACTCTCTGCAAGAGTTTTGGGGACTGGCTGAACCTGCAGCGAGACCAGCTCCATCTGTGTGCTGATGTGTCTGGCGAGAAGTCAGACCTTACCAAGAAACTGGACAACCTTAAGGTAAATAACTTTTGTTTGGTCTTCTTATTAACTCCATTCTTTTTCTTCTATCTCTTGAAAGAACTTAATTTGTGACTAAATTAGAGATTCTAATTCATTAGACAATCTTTTTTCTTATCATTTATTAAATCATTTTGCGTTGCATGCAGGTAACTGAACCTTATTGAAATAGCCTAGCTTTTCTGTTAATCATAACAATAGTTCATGTCGAAACTACAAGTCTTCCGTTGTTTCTTTTTTAAATGTATAAATAGCAAGCATTGTAACTCTTTCTTCCAGAGGGTAGAAACTGAACTAAACACCTGTTCACAACTTGTTCCAGTGACACTTATCGTTGCCAAGGTAACAAGTGTGCCGGGATTGCATGTCCTGACCCCTTAGTGTTAACTTTGACCCTGATAGTTGCCGCCCCGCCCTCTCGCTTCCCCACCGCCCCTCCCCTAGGACCCCCTCGTGCCGGCACCTGCGAGTGACCGCGGTTTAGTCTTCCCCTGGCCTTCCCCGCCCTCTTTGACGACAGCAAGGAAGGCCTCTGCCAGCGTGCGCTCAGGAAGTTTGTCAGATGATTATAGCTAGATCAAAGTCTTGCAGAATAATGAGAAATTAATTATTCACCAAATTAATTATTCACCGTGTCAATACAAAGTTTGATATAGCAATGCTACAGAAAATGCTGTGCATTTGCGATTCCTGTGATTGCTCAAGACACAGAAAGTGTGTTTTTTCTCAGCCCCAAAACTTCCTGGAAGCACCATCTGCTTTTATAGAAGTCAGACAACATTCTACACGGCACTGCTTTCCAGGGTGAAGAATGCCTGGTGATGCCTTTCCGGAGGCTGTCACACCCAAACGATACTGCATCAGAGAGACACCACATTTCTCATGTTTTCATCCCCTGTTTTACTATTCCCCTTTCTGGATATGATTACATTTCTTTTTTAGTTGATTTTTAAAACCAGGAGAGTGAACGACATATTTTAAGGGACTTCAAAATCTCCAGAATGACCGAAATACCAAATCAAAACACTGATCCTTCCGCCATTCTTGCTAAACCCCAACCTCCCTTTTTTTAAACCCCATAAAACGATTATTGTTATTTGCCTTCCTTTTAAAACGATGATTGACGATGCCCAATAGACTAAGTTCGGGATCAGTCAGAATAATGTTGCCCTTGCATGGTGAATGCCCTTTCAAAATGGAAATTATTTTGTTGTGTCGTTTTCATTGTCCACAAACACGAGGTAGTATATCGATTATAAGGAGAACAAGTAATGATGGACATGGTTTAGCTTTATTCAAAGAATACAGGACACCAGATGTGTATGATTTCGTTGTTTAGTGTGTGTGTGTGTGTGTGTGTGTGTGAGGGAGAGAGACAGGAAGACAGACAGAAACACACACACACACACACAGACCGAAACAATGAGAGAGAGAGAGAGAAACAGACTATCAAATAGAAACAGTGAGAGAGAGAAAAAAAAACAGTGAGAGAGAGAGACAAAAGCAGTGAGAGAGAGAGAGAGAGAGACAGAACCAATGAGAGAGAGAGAGAGAGCGCGCGCACAGAAAGAGAGCTTACTATCACGAGAACACGAAAGATATAAGGCAGCTAGTTTCGCTAAGAAAAAATAAAGAAAATAATAGACAATAGGCATAGACGCACCGCTGATAAAGCTATGCACACGAAATAGAATAGAAACACGATATTTTTTTCCTTTTTTTTTGCTTTTATATTCGTTGTCTGTTTTTATTCTTCATATTTATATATATACTAAACTCTGATGCTAATGATGATAAAAATTGTAAATGTGAGTTTTACTAATTTGTTATTTTATCCCTCCTCTTCTATCTCTCTTTCTTTGTCTATCTACCAATCTCTCTCTTCTTTTCTCTTTTTACACATCTACCTTTTATCTCTGTCTTACATTTTTCTTAAACCTCCTCTCCCTCTTCTTCCTCTTTTACTCCCTAATTTCCCTTTCTCTTCGTCTCTCTCATCCCCCCTCCTTTTTACTCCCTCCATCACTCTCTTCGTTCCTCTCCTCTCTCTCTTTTTTTTCTTTTTTTTCCCTCTTCACTCTTCTCTTTTCCTTCATTCCCTTATCCTTTCTCTTTTTCCACTCACTCCCTCTTCTCACTCCCTTTCGCCTCTCTATGTTTCCCTTCTTCATCCTCCTCTCCCTATTCCCCTTCTCTCCCTTTATCCCCGTTCTCCCTCTTATATCTTTCTATTCCCTTTATCTCCCGTTCTCTTTCTTGCTTCTTTCCATTCTCTTCACTTCCTTTATCCACCGTTCTCCTATTTCTCTCCCTTCCCTTCACTCCCTCTACTATGCAGGACCTGGACACAGTGCACGGTTTGGGAGACAAGAAACTGATCGAGCTCCGGACCCTGGGGGAGAAGGTCGCCCTGAGCACGTCGGAGCGGGGCGGGAAGGCCCTGCGAGCGACCATCACCTCCATGGAAGACGCCTGGAACCTGCACCTGGCTACCGTCGGTGAGTGGCTGGGAGAGGACGTCGGCGGGAGACGGGGTCGGGTTAAGGAGCTGAGGGGGGATTTTTTTAAGATTGTTTGTGTGATAGCTTTTGTTTTCTTTTGTTGTTTATTATCAGTTGATATTTATCTGAAAATCTAATAACGCAGAAGGATAAAAGTGCGGCTCTCTCCTGCAGGCGACGTCCGCGAAAACCTGAACCGCACGCTGGAGCAGTGGCACCAGTTCGAGGAAGACCTGGAGCGTCACTCCGTGTGGTGCCGCGAGCTCGAGTCCTTCTTCAAGGACCAGCAGCCGTGTGCCACGCTGGAGGAGAAGCAGGCGCGCATCGAGGTGCTGAGCCAGAAGCGCGAGGAGGTGGTCCGCTACGAGCGCGAGATCGACGTGTTCGTGGACAAGAGCCACGCGCTCGTGCGCATCTCGAGCATCGACCGCCTCAAGCCGCTGATCACGCAGCTGAGCAACCGCTACCAGGCGCTGCACGTGCTCACCAAGGAGGCCGTGACCAAGTGGCGCGGCGTCCTGGCCGACCACGTCTCCTACGAGGAGAAGTTCGACGAGAACGAGAAGTGGCTCGACACCATGGACGAGTCGGTGGAGAGCCTGCTGAGCGAGAAGGACGCCGAGAAGAAGGAGAGCAAGCTGCAGCACCTGCTGAGCGAGCGCGAGCAGGCCACGCACCGCCTGGGCTCCATCACCGCCCTCGGCGAGAGGCTCTACCCCGACACCGCCACCGTCGGCCGCGAGAAGCTGCGTATGGACCTCAGGGCCATGCGGGAGCGCTGGGAGAAGATCGAGGCCTCCATCGTGGAGCAGCAGCGCCGCCAGGAGGCCCAGACGCTGCAGTGGTCGTCCTTCTCGGACAGCATCCAGGCGGCGAGGAACTGGCTCGACAACATGGAGAAGACCATCGTGGTGGACCCGTCCAACTGGCTCTCCGTGCAGGAGCTCCGCTCGAGGCTCCTCAAGCTGAGGGTGCGTCTTGGCGCTCACTTCGCTGTTATAATGATGATAGGTCGTTGAATTGATAATGAAAAACTAATACACATAGAGGATCCGAACACCCCCCCCCCCCCACACACACACACTTACATATCATTCCCTTCCTCTCCCTTCCAGACGACCCTTCAGGACATCACCTCCCACAAGCGAGTCCTGGACACGGTGAAGGAGCGCGCGGGCTACCTCCTACAGGCGTCCCCGAGCAACAAGGACGTGATGGACGCCATGGCCGAGGTGGAGGCCCGCCACGAAGCCCTCGCCGCCAACACGCGCAAGAACATCGAGGAGCTGGAGTGGATGACGGACAACCTGAGCGCCCACCAGGAGCTCTACGCGACGCACCAGGAGTGGCAGAAGGACATGTGGGAGAAGCTGCACTCGCAGACGGGTGAGCAGGGGGTCGAGGGGGAGGGGAGAGGGGACTATCAAGTTACGGGTTTATCGAATTCTTTGATGTTCTGATATATGAATCTAGGGATAACTTGGAAAAAATTGTAATGAAGGAAACATGTGTAGCTTATTGCGACGTCACAGGTTACAGCACAACCAAATCGAGTAAAAAAAAAAAAAAGAGAGTGAGAGAGAGAGAGAATATATGTATTTATACGTATATATATATATATATATATATATATATATATATATATATATATATATATATATATATATATATATATATATATATATATATATATATATATATATATATATATATATATATATATACACACATATATATATGTAAACTGATATATATATATATATATATATATATATATATATATATATATATATATATATATGTATATATATATATATATATGTAAACTGCTATGCCATTAACTCAGCTTCCGGTTCCCGTCTCTTCCTTTGCAGACTATTCAGGCAACAAGGGGATGTTGCAGCAGCGCCTCGACCGCATTGCAGAGCTCGAGGACGCCAAGAGCGACGGGCGTAACATGATCGCTAAGATTGGCTCCCACGCCCACCAGATCCTCGAGAAGCTCCCCGCCCGCGGCAGAGAGACCACGGAGAGGGAGATCAATAATATGAAGTCAGTGATGAGGACGAGTTTTTGGTGTTTCTGGTTGTTGTGATTGATAAACAAAGAAGAAAAGAGAGAGAAATGAATGATAGATTAAAAGCTTTATATGGCTGTATATGGCTTATTCATTTTTATCATTGGACTGAATCATCTCTTCTTTGCCTCGCCCTCTTTTATTACCCCCTACCACCTACCACCTCCTCCTCCTCCTCTTGCTCTTCTTCCCTCTTCACCACCACCGCCAACTCCTACTCCTCCCCCTCCTCCTCCTCTTCCTTTTCTTCCTCCTCCTCCTCTTCCTTTTCTTCCTCCTCCTCCTCCTCCTCTACCTCTACCTCTACCTCTTCATCCTCTTCCTTCTCTTCCTCTACGTGCACCTCTACCTCTTCCTCCACCTCCTCCTCTACCTCCACCATAACCTCTTCCTCTACCTCTCCCTCCTCCTCTTCCACCACCTCTTCCTCCTCCCCTTCTTCAAATCCCCCCCTCCTCCTCCTCTTCCCATTCTCCTCCTCCTCTTCCTCTTCCCATTCTCTTCCCCCTCCTCCTCCTCCTCCCCCTCCTCCTCCTCCTCCTCCTCCTCTTCCCCCTCTTCCCCCTCCCCCTCTTCCCCCTCCTCCTCCTCCTCCTCTTCCTCCTCCTGCAGGTACGAGCTGGCCAAGTTCGCCAGCACCCTCGCCGACGTCAAGCACGGGCTGGAGGAGCGCCTTCAGCAGTGGACCGAGTACGAGAGCACCTTCGACCGCATCATCTCCTGGCTGAACGAGTCCGAGGCCACGCTCAAGAACTACGGCCCCAGGAACTCGCTGCAGGAGAAGACCGAGCAGATGGAGCGCTTCCAGGTGAGGGTGCGGGAGGGAGGGAGGGGTGAGGGCGGGGGGAGGAAAGGAGGAGGGAGGGAGGGGTAGGTGGTGGGAGGGGAGAGGGAGGGAGGAAGTTAGGGGGAGAGAGAGAAAGAGAGATAGAGAGAGAGAGAGAGAGAGAATAATTTAACAGTTATGCATTTAGTATTACTGTGTGTGTGTGTGTGTGTGTGTGTGTGTGTGTGTGTGTATGTGTGTTTGTGTGTGCGTGTGTATGTGTGTGCGTGTGTGTAGCTCAGACTAGGCGAGATACGTAGGTAGGGTAATTCAGTAAATTAACACATAGCAAATATAATGCCACATCAAGGCTGTAATAAATTTATAATTTCATAATGGAATGATTGTAGTATTAGCATAATTCTGACGTTTTTTTTAATTTATTTCGTAGATAGTTGATTATTGATCTTAGTGTTGTTTTGTGAACTAAATGAATTGACGATTAGATTTTTTTTAATAACCAGATAACTTCAGTGTTGTTTAATTGATTAGTGTTTCAGTGAAATAAATATCTTCCCTTTGACAAGTGAAGAAAATTATGAGCACAGGTTCCTCCTTTCACACTGACTGATGATGGATATGTGTCTTCTAAATACTTTATGATTTAAGCTTTTTAATGTGTAAAGGTAGATTTAAAGACGATGCATGACGTCATTGTTTTCCTGGAGACGACGTGTATGAATGACGTCATCGCTATTACGTCATCATCAGATGGGTGCAGATGAGCGCCGTAAACTTTCAGATATAATTATGAGAATGATTTTTAAAACTTCATCTGATCATCAGTCAGGAAATCCGAGAGGGAGAACCTGGGAATCTCTCATTCTCTCAGAAAAAAGAAGCAGAAAGAAAAGTAAAAGAGAGAGACAGAGAGAGAGAAACAGTGTGACTAATTTCTTAACTAATCCCTAACCCCCTCCCCCCCCTGTTGATTTTAGGAGTTCCTTCGGGTAGTTGATAGCCGACACGTGCTAGTGCAGGAGTTCATTGCAATCGCAGATAACCTTGAACAAGTAAGACCTCGTCTCGTTATTATTGAAGTAAGTTTTGATCTCTTTGTGGTGAGAGGATGAAATGAGAGACGACTGACCTCCTTAGGCATTTCTTGAGGGAGATGGGAGGGTAGAGAGGCAGAGAGAGAGGAGGAGGAGGTGGGAAAATTAGCAAAGATTTGGAGAGATGGTCAAACGAAGGGGAAAGAATATTTGCATTGTTCTTTTCTCGGTGTGCATCGTCTCATTTTCTATAAAAAAAAATAAATAAATAAATAAAAAATGCAATATACAACAAAAGAAATGAGACATGTGGAATCTGGATTAGGAAAAGTGCCACGCAGATATGGCATCTCGGTGGCATTGCAGTGAAGCACCTCGCTAATAGGAAATGTACAATTCATTGCTTTTCCTTTAGAGAGATGCCGACGTGCCATTCACAACAACTCGAAACGAAATTTATAAAAAAAAAAAAAAAAAAAAAAACTGGGGGAGACACAGCCGCTCAAGGTAGCCCTCAAGTTGTGCCTAAGAATCGAGTGGCTCTTGGCAAAGCACGAGGCCATAGCTGTAACCTTTGACCCTCAACCCGCACCCGGGGTCACACCAGGGAAGGTGAAGGGAGGTCAGAGGGAGTCGTCCACCAGCGATCGATAAATTATAACCAAAAAAATTAAATAAGAAAAAGGTAAACATTGACAGGAATAAAATCAATACGACTCTAAATCATAAATAAACCAATTTATTACACAAGTCCAATGTATACTTTGTATCCACAAATTAATAATTCAAGATAGAAATGCACTTCAAACAAACACATACCACAACATACTGGATGGATTTTAGAAAATAATGATAAGTTACCCCTTCAACATACAACCTTAAAGAAAACGGTTCCATTTTCACTTTGTCCGTCGCGTCTATTTTGTTTCCCTTTCTTTTGTCTTTTTATTACTGTTTTTTATCATTGTTGTTTTTATTTCTTTTATGGCTTTCCTTTTATATCCTAAGATTTATATAAAAAGGAGCATTTATGTATCCTAACCGTCATACCAAATATCTTACTCGCCAGCACACCAGGCTTCGGTTGTGTTCAGATATATGTAGCTTTACTAACTTGAATTTATTCTGCTTTAGTTTACACTTGTTCAAATCAAAATATGTTTGTTTATTAATATAGCGGAATTTAGTGTAAATTTGCAGTTGACTTACCATTAAATATACAAGTACAGTTAGTTATGCATACATGCCTGCATAAACAATTGTGCATATATTCGCACATGCACTCACACTCTCACACACACGCACACACACACACGACACAGATATTGCATTCGCTCACACGCACGCACACAGAAGAAAAAGGAAGAAGAAACATGTAATTCAAAATTCAATATAAAAACAGATTAAACCGAAAAAGTGTCCTAATGACATGAATTTCAGCTGTATCTTCAGCCAACATATATTATGTTCAAATATTCATTTGTGTATATATAAAACATGAAATATCATCAAATATATAAAAAGAAAAAAGAAAAAAAGAAAAAAAGCCTTTTCTAACCACAAAGTTTATCGTCCCTCCCCCCCTCCCTTCACCCCCCGCCCTATCCCTCCCGCACCCCCCAGGGCCTGGTGTTCAGCATCATCCAGAACCAGGGCGAGATCGACAAGATGAGCGACGATTCCTCAGATTTGATGGGCGTTTCGGGCGACACGAGGATTTCCGTCAACGTCCAGCAGATTACCTCACGCTTCAAGGCTGTGCAAGTTACGGCTAAGGTAAGAGAAGGGGGAGAGAAGAAGGGAAGAGAATAGGAAGAGGGGGAGAAGAGAAATGGTTAAGTCGATGGATAGGTGGAGCATTGTTGTGGGCAAAGGTGGAAAAGATATAGGTGAAAATGTATGATTTTAGAAAGATTTTTTTTCACTTATGCATGTTTCACAGCGGATATGTTTGTTATTGTTATGATATATTGTTATTGTTATTACTTTATTTGAGTATATTTAGGTGGATTTTGCAATGATAATGAAAAAATCTAAGCATGTAACAGCTGATGTGTTTTCTTGGCTTCTGCAGGAGATCTTGAAGAAGTGTGAGGTTAGTGTGAGTGACCACAAAGCCTTCATCGACAAATACAACCAGAGCGTGGGCTGGCTTACTGCCGCTCAGGACAAGCTAGGAAAGTGTATCGAGATGCAAGGCGACAGAGCAACGTTACAAAAGCGACTTGGCATCATCAATGAGCTCTTGGCGGAGAAGCAGAACGCTCTCTCCCTTGTCAACAACACGGTGGAGCTCGGGGAGAAGCTCTACCCGACCACCTCCGACGACGGGCGAGAGGCCATCAGGATCCAGCTGGAGGACCTTCAGAGTGCCTTCGACGCGCTCTTTGACAGCTCCTCCACGATGGAGAGGGACTTGCAGAAGAAGATGGGCAGGTGGACCAGCTTTGAAGAAGCCAGCGAGCAGCTCAAGACGTGGCTGAAGGAAACTCAGGCACAGATGCCAGATGACATCGAGCTCAAGACAACCTTGGATGAGAAACGTGCACAGCTGCAGACTTACCGCATGTTGCTGCACGATATCCTTGCTAAACAGCAGACCATCCTCGACGTGCGAGACAAGGCCGAGAACCTTCCTGAGAGAGCCGACAGAGTCAACTCTTTCCTGGAATCAGCATCAGCTCACCACCAGGAAATGTTGCAGAGAATACAGACTTACTTAGAACGGTATGAGGCCATCGTAAGTGACCATCAGCAGTACTGCAAGGCTGTGTATGAGACACAAGAATGGCTGGATGCTACTCACAACACAGTAGAGATGTGGGGTGAATCCAGCAGCGACCATATTACCATTCGTGCAAATCTTGAAAAGCTTAAGAACTTGCAACTGAGTTTGCCAGAGGAAGAGCCAAGGATCCAGCAGATACGTACCCTTGGAGAGAAGGTCATTCCTGGAACGGTGGAGTCTGGACAGATCAATATCCGCACCCAGATCGACACCACCCAGCAAGAGTGGCAAGGTCTCATTTCAGCCGTTTCCTCAACTATTGAAAGACTCGAGGGCACGTTGAACCAGTGGGGTGACTTTGAGACGATGAAGGACGCCGCCCAGAGCTGGCTCAGAGAGACAGACAACAAACTCCATGCTGTCAACTTGAAGGCAACGCTTCCTGAGAAACAAGAAACACTGGAGATGTTGAAGGCCCTCCAGGGTGAGATCCGTGCCAAGGAGTTGGAGATGGACCAGCTGACAGAACGTGCTCAGAACCTGTATCAGAGCCATTCTTCCAGAGGATCGCAGGTCAGTGAACTCTGTGCTCGCTACCAGCAGATCTCCACAAGGGTAAAGGATGTGCACAGCAAGTGGCACCAGTATGTGAGCTACCATGCTGACTATGACAGCAGGGTTACAGAATGTCATAACTTCCTCGGAGACATCAAGAGAAAGCTCAGCTACTGCTCGGACCTGTCAGCCACATCACAAGATGACTTGGACAAAAAGATGGAAACAATTCAGGATTTGTTACTCTACAAGGAGGAAGGATTCTCCAAGGTGCAAAGCACTGTTGAGCTGGCACAGACCGTGCTGGCCAATACAGCTCCTGCAGGCCATGACCAGATCAATCAGGCAGTTGAGGAGTTGCAACAAAGCTGGAGTGCTCTTGCCTCAAAGATGGTAGAAACTAAGACGTATTTGGATGAGACACTTCACCGATGGGCAGGCTTCCTGGAAAACATCCATCAGCTGAACAAGACCATCGAGCATGTTGAGCACACACTCTCCGACGTTAGCCAATTCCAGGCAACATTGTCAGAAAAGAGGGCTCAGCTGGAGAGACTGAAAGTAAGTTTAACAGTTACTGTTTCGTCATAAAGAGTAGAAATATTACTTTTCATATCTGCTTCACATAAGGTTATTACAATGAAATAATTATGCTAATGTTATTAAATATTTATTTTCAGAGTCTAGAGGAAAAACTGCGATGTGAGAAGTATGAGGTGGAGAGCCTCAAGGCAAAGGCCTCTGAGATGATTGCCAGTGGACAGCAGGCACAAGCAGCCTCACAGGCTCAGGGCATTCTCAAGCAATTTGAAAATCTCTCAGAACGCATCAAGACCTTGCGTGCTGAGCGAGAAACTCAGTACCGTGACCACCGCCACTACAAAGAGGCCTACGATGATCTCCATGCTTTCGTCAACAGGACAAGAGACAAGATTCCAGCACTCAAGCAGAGGAATCTTGGTGACAGGTTGTCCATTGAGAC
This sequence comes from Penaeus vannamei, assembly GCF_042767895.1. NCBI lineage: Eukaryota > Metazoa > Arthropoda > Malacostraca > Decapoda > Penaeidae > Penaeus > Penaeus vannamei. The sequence continues at coordinate 34,837,424 of NC_091568.1, read as the reverse complement.
AGCAGTACAGGCTCTGGATACCCTGCTCACCAGACAGGCTCAAGGTCAAATTCTGGTGGACCAGCTCCTCCACCGTGGGGAGGTGCTCCTCCACTCCACCTCACAGTCGGGCCAGGAGCACTACAGGAATGAGATGAGGGCCGTGAAGGAAAGCTTCGAGAGTCTTTTCCAGGACATTTCCAAGCAAAAGGAGAACCTCCAGAAGACAGTTGTACAATGGCGTGACTACAAAGACGAATATGAAAAGCTTTCCGACTGGCTGCAGAAGGCTGATGCCGATATGAAGGCATACAAGACGATGCTTTATGCCAGTATTGGGGAGAAGACACAGCAGGTCAATAATGTCAAGGTAAGAGTATACATTTGCTCTATTTATTCTTATCATTATTATTATTTTACATGAATGTGATTGTATATTATCCAACATAATACTGTAAAAAATATATACTTATTCGTCTCTTTATGTCTATTTTTCTACAGGACCTACTTGAAAGTCTTGGAAAACAACAAGTTCAACTGAAGAAACTAAATGAGCTCTCCCAGACGCTCCAGGAAACACACCTAGATTCTTTCGTACAAAACCAGATGCGGCACCTCAATTCCCGTTACCAGGTCCTTATTAACATGGCAAAGGATGTCCTTAGGAAGGTAGAATCAAGCTTTGACCAGCATCGCCAGTATGAAACCTACATGAGTAAGGCAAGAGAATGGATCGACAATGCTCGCATGGTTGTGCGGGACTGTGTCGATATGTCTCCTGACTCGGGCAAGGAAAGCCTTGAACGACACCTCGAGATGATCCAGTCATTGATGAGGAAGCAGGAGGAAGGTCAAGCCCTTGTTCACCAGACTGTCAACTGGGGTGAAAAAGTTCTTCGCAATACACGCTCAGATGGGCGTGATACTATTAATGACTCATTAGAGGAGCTTCAGAATGACTGGGACAAACTGATCAAGAAGTTATCAAGTGCTAAAGTGACACTGGAGACTAATCTTCTCCAATGGGCTGACATGAGTGCCTCTTACAGTAACATGCAGCAATGGATCAGTGAGAGAGAGGCCAAACTCCAACAGCTGACAACGGCCATGGCCTCCTCTTCCAAGAGAAGTTCAGGCTTGTCACACAGAATATCTACTCTAAGCATTGGAGAGCGCAAGGCTAACCTTCGCCGTACAAGCAGCATTGTTCAGGATATTGTATCTTTTGAACCAATGATTGAATCTGTTACTTCAAAGGCAACAGAAAGCCAAGCCAGCCAGGTAAAGAGCAATGCGTCAGAGATCTCGAGCAAATACCAGAGCTTGAGCAAGCAAGCCAAGGAACTTCTTGAGAAGCAGAAAGATATGGTAGACCACCACCAGGAGTTTGTAGATGCAGGTAACGAGTTCATGCATTGGCTCAGGGCTGCCAAGGAGAGGATGGCCAAGTGTGCAGAGCCAACAGGTGACAAGGATACCATCAGTGGTAAAGCAACTATCCTCAAGATGCTACAGAACGAACAAGAGGAAGGCCAAAAGAAACTAGACAAGGCCTTCCTCTTAGCTGAGAGGGCATGCAACTTGGCTGATGATGAGGACAAAGAAGTCATAGAAGAAGAAGTGGCATTCCTGCAAGACGAATTTGACACTTTCCTGTAAGTATTTTGTGTTTGACTAGACTTGTATTTGTGTAACAGATGTCACTATCTTAATGCTGCTGTTCTGATGCATCTTTTATAATGATTATTAATCTTTTTTCAGGGGTCAAGTGGGTAAGACAAAGAACCTTCTTGAAATGGGAATTGTCAAATGGACAGAATATGAAGATAAATTCCGAGAGTGTGAAGAATGGCTAGCCAAAATGGACGGCAAAGTACAGACTTACAACAAGCTTCAAAACACTGTGATGGAGAAGAGATCAGTCCTGGAAGAATTCCAGGCTCTCCTCCAGAGCATTTTTGACTGGCAGAAGACGCTGGATCTTTTGAACATGCGAGCCCAGCTCCTGCTTGAGACTTGTGCTGATTCCCGTGTGAGTAATGCCGTCACACAATTGACTACAAAATATAACACATTGCTATCACTTGCCAAGGAGGTGATGCGCCGCCTGGAGATGCACTTCCAGGAGCATCAGCAGCACAACCAGCTCTATAGCGAGTGCAATGATTGGATTGACCGCACCCGTAAGAAGCTTCAGGAGTGTGCTGGCGAGACCACCTCTACGGAAGAACTGAAAGAGAGGCTGGCCACAGTCAAGTCTATTAAGAGCACTCTGGAACAAGGCCAGCACAAGCTACGCTATGTGCTGGAGCTGAAGGAACGTGTCATACTGAACACAGAACAGGCTGGTGCAGCCACTATACAGGAAGATACAGAGAATGTACGCAAGGACTTTGAGAAGTTAATGGGCGATATATACAGCCTACAGCAAAACCTTAGCTCCAAGTTATCCCGACGTGAAGAGACAGATAAGATGCGTGAGACTGTCGTAGAATGGCTCGATGAACTCCACTCTAAGGCCACTGAGCAGGGTGTCTTGTTCAGTGAGCTGAGTGACAAGCGAGCTGCTCTTGAGAAATACAGAATCTTGTTGCGAGATATTGCTGCTCACTGTGATATGGTAGAACGCCTGGCAGCTAAGAAGAATGATGAGGGATATTCAGAGGAAGAAGTTGAAGAATGTATCAAAAAGTACGATAATATTAAGAAGTTGGTCATTGATAATATCAAGACACTGGAGGTATATGTAAGAGAGCATGAGGCTTACTACCAAGCTACAGTCGAGGCCAATGACTGGCTGAGGAAGCTCCGCATCACTGTGCAGCAGTATGCCGACAGCCATGGTGAGAAGAAGGAGGTCATTGAAAAGCAGCAGCAGCAAGAGGACATCGCTGAAGAGTTCCCTGAAGGAGAGGAACTCATTGACAAAGCCATTTCACTGAACAGATCCATCATGGCCTCGACTTCCCCAGACGGCCAAGACACACTGAAAATCGAGGCCGACACCCTTCGTATGGAGTGGGAGAACCTCCAGCAGATGAGCGCAGACACCCGACGCACAATGGAGAAGTGCCTCCAGGCCTGGGACGACTTCTTCGACTCTCACAGGGCGTTCAGCGAGTGGCTGACGGAGTTCCAGAAGCAGGTGTCACACTCCCCCGAGGAACCCACCCCAGAGGACCTCGAGAAATGGAAGGTACGTGATCCAACACAGCCCGCACAGCAGCCGTCTTTGTCGCTGTCTCTAGGTCTACACTGCTTATGTAACGTAGATTTGGATGGCCCATTCACGACGTAGTAAAGCCATCCTAAGATATGCATTGATTTTAGATCGTAGTTCTCAGTCTTTTTATTTTTAATTTTATTATTTTTTATGTAAACGCCGCATATTAATTTTGCATATTATTTCTGCTTCTCCATGTTTTAATGTATGCTACAATTATTTTGAAATCGTTAGTTCTTTGAGTCATAGCAGTGTAGACGACGAGTACTACTCACTAACCTTAGGGACTCTCACTAACATCTCGTGAGTCATTACCCCGATTCCTATTTACCCTAAATTTAACATCTTATTTCTCTCCCCCCTTCCTCATCTCTCCTACTTCACCTCCTCTAATCCCAACGCTCCCCCATTTGACCCCCGCAAAAAAAAAAAAAAAAAATATTCCCACGTGTCTAACAGCTAGGCCTACATAGTCTCGGCTTGCACTTAGACTTCGCAACGAGTTTTATTCATACGTAGTCGCTGTTAGGGTTCAGTTCCTCCTTTAATAGTCTGTGCTGTGTATTCTTAACCTTTTTTTGTCTGTGGCGAAGTAAAGTGTCTGTTGAATGTAAATGTTGAAGTTCCGCGCAGACCTGCCAGTTACTGTAAATAGTCGCTAGTCAGTGGAAATTACTAGGTTGTTACGGCAATTTTCGAGTAGATCGTAAATCCATGGTATTTGCTTCGTATTTCATCATTTCGTTTCACTAATCAAATTTCGCTAGTACAGTGATTTTAAACTAATATCGTTAAGTAAGTTCTTAAGGTGATGATATTTTAATAAACAATATATACATATGTGTGTGTGTGTGTGTAATGTGTGGGCGTGTGTGTGTGTGTGTGTGTGTGTGTGTGTGTGTGTGTGTGTGTGTGTGTGTGTGTGTGTGTGTGTGTGTGTGTGTGTGTGTGTGTGTGTGTGTTCTGAACACGCATATCCAAATGTACACTTGTACATATAGCTAATACACGCTATATACACATTTGTTACATAGAATATGTATATAATGGGTTCTGAAAAAGGAAAGAACCTTCCTTGGCAGGTCTGTATAAATTGTCTGTTTTATATCATTTTTGATTAGACATATTTTTGTATCACTTCAATGGATAATCTTTTTTACGTTTTCATTGAACATGCGCAATTTTCCTCTAATATTTACTAAAAATAAGTTATGTTAAAAAAAATCGGCGAGCTGGGCTTTTACAAGACAACAAAGTTACTTTTTTGTAATTAACTAGAAATATCGCCTAGTAAGTACATGTATGCACCCCCACCCTTTTTTATTTTTACTATTTACTCCTTTATTGCATCTCTATCTATCTCTCTATTTATCTCTCTATCTATCTCTCTATCTCTCTATCTCTCTTTCTTTCTTTCTTTCTTTCTTTCTTTCTTTCTTTCTTTCTTTCTTTCTTTCTTTCTCTCTCTCTCTCTCTCTCTCTCTCTCTCTCTCTCTCTCTCTCTCTTCTCTTCTCTTCTCTTCTCTTCTCTTCTCTTCTCTTCTCTTCTCTTCTCTTCTCTTCTCTTCTCTTCTCTTCTCTTCTCCTCTCTCTCTCTCTCTCTCCCTCTCTATCTATCTACCTATCTCTTTCTCTCTCTCGCTTTCTCTCTCCCTATCTGTCTATCTTTCACACTTTTTATTCATTTCTGCTTATTGGCAAAACTAGCCCCATCACCCCCCCCCTACTCCTCCCCTTTCCCCGCGCACTCCACCTCATTAATGGAATTCCATCAATTATTTCACTTCGCCATAACCCCTATTCGTCCCCCCCTATTTTTCATCTTTCCCTTTTTTTCTTTCTGGTGTCTTCTTTCTCTGTTCTGACCACGCTCCGTTCTCTCTTTCGTCTCCACACTCCTCTCCGCTCTCTGCTTTTCCTTTCCGCACCCTCTCCCCGTTTCCCTTCCACACCCCTTTCTCTCTCTCCTCGCCTCACTCTCTTTGTCTTTCCTTCCTTCTCCGCACCCCCCCCCCCCACCCCGCCGTACCCTTCCACTCTCCTTTCTCTCTCTCTCCTCTCCTCTCCTTCCCCGTTCTCTGTTTCTCCTTCCTTTTCCGCACCCCCTGTACCCTTCCACCCCCTTTCTCCTTCCTTTCCACTCCCTCCTCGCTCTCTGTCTCCTCTTCTCTCTTCGTACCCCCACCTCCCCTATCCCTTCCCCTCAGGACCCCCCAACCCCATCCCAACCCCCCACGTAAGACCCCCCTTTCTCCACGACCTTGTTGACTGACCTCTCTCTCTTCCCTCTCCACAACTGAAGACGTCTTTACAGGAGCTCCTGCTGGAGGCTAACAACAAGAAGACGGACCTGGAGATCGTCAACGACCGCTGCGAGGTGCTCATGGAGTACAGCGCCCACATGCCCATCAGGGACATGACGGTGCAGCTGCAGTCCAACTATACCAACGTCCTCACCAACCTGCAGGTAGGCCTACGCAATAATAATGTCGATTCTCTTTTTTTCGTAGTTTCCTTTTTTTCTCTTGTCTTGGAAGAGATATCATAATGGCACATTCTTTTGTACTTTCTTCTTCATTTTTTTATTATTTAATGACTCTCTTATTGACAAGTCGTATATTTTATTTTTCATATTTCCACTTATTCGTATAAGAATCATTACACAACCCTTTCCTTCCGGTGTTCCAAACATGAACATCCTATTCACCCCATTTGTCCAATCTGTCATCATCATTAACCTCTTTCTCCCTCCGTCTCTCTTCCTCGCCGCGACGCAGAGTCTCGTGGTGATCGCCCAGAAGACCCTCACGGACCACACCGAGTTCGTGACCGCCAAGGACGACTTCGAGCGCTGGCTCAACCGCTCCCAGGGCACCGTCAACGACTGCGAGGAGGAGACGGGATCGGAGGCCACGGTAAGAGGACCTTGAAGGGTCGTCTTTTTTGTGTGTGTGGGGGGGGGAGGGTAGAGGGGGGGGCTGTTTATGGAGGATGGGGTGCAGGGGGGTTGTGTTTGTGTGTTTGGAGAAGGGTGTTATAAGGATGGGGATAGGGGTGAGGGCAGATGAAGAAAGAGAGATGGGGATGGAGGAATACAGGATAAAAAGATTAGAAGAGAGAGAGAGAGAGCGAGAGGAGACACTGATAAGCACATCCCCGAAACAACACTCACCGCCCACCCACTCACTCGCAGGTCCGTGACAAACTGGAGACGGTGAAGCTGGTGTCCACCCGACTCTCCGAAGGGCAGCACCTCCTGGGCGTCCTGGCGGAGGCCTACACCCGCGCCCTCAACGTGACGCAGGTAGACCAGCAGGAGCTCATTCGCACGGAGTTCACGAGACTCCGCGCCGAGTGGGACCAACTCAACATCTCGCTCAACTCCACGCTCTCGAAGCTCAAGGTGAGGCCGTAGTTTTTGGTCAATTTCTTTCTTTTTTTTCGTTTTAATCC
>NC_091568.1:34818269-34823269 GCF_042767895.1 Penaeus vannamei | reverse complement strand
TCCGACCTGCAGAAGCGCGTCGGCAAGAAGATGCAGGTGATCGAGATGACGCGTAAGGGCTACGAGGACTCCAAGGCCGACGTCCTCAACCTCCAGACGTGGATCAAGGAGAAGCTGGAGCACCTGCGGGACCTGCCCTTCCTCGGCTTCACCAGCAAGGCCACCGAGACCAGCCTCCTGGAAGTCAGCGTGAGTGTCTGGGGTTCCTGGGGACGGGCTGGGGTTCCTGAGGGCGGGCCGGGCAAGGCGCTGAGGGCGTGAAGGGCGGGGCATCGGATGTTGACGTAGACGATGGCAGAGAGATGGAAGAGGAGGAAACGTGTGTGTGAGGGCGTGTATCTGCGTACATGTGTGTGTGTGTTTATTTATTCATTAATCTGTTCACACATTTATTAATTTATCTGTAACATATGTTCATGATATATTCTCATATGTTTGTATGGGTTCGCATATATTTATATATATTCATCTGTGTGTGTGTGTGTACATTTTTGCGTGTTTGTATTTGTTCATGTGAATGCATGTCTATATGCATGCTATTGGGTTTCATTGATTTACGACCCTTGGGTGGTTCCTACTCTCCTTCTAGAACCTGTCGAAGGAAGTGTCCGCTAAGAAGATGCTGCTGACCCAGCTCGAGAAAGCCGTCGAGAACCTGAAGGGCGACGTGGAGGACTCCGAGCTTGAGAAGCTGGAGAACATCCTGGCCAAGACGACGGAGGAGCAGGCCGTGCTGCAAGCGACGGTGTCGGAGGTCAAGAACGACATGATCGTGTCGTACGAGGAGCGGCGCAGCTTCGAGCAGTCCCTGGAGCAGGTGCGGGCGTGGATCCGCAGCAAGGCTGACGAGGTGGTGTGCCCCGACCTGCTGGCCCTCAAGTCCGAGAACGCCGAGCGCGTCGTCGAGAAGTACAAGCGCCTCGACACGGAGCTCAAGCAGTACGCCGAGACGAGCATCGCCGGCGTGAAGAGGCAGGGAAGCGCCCTCTTCAAGGACTGCAACGACGAGGAGAAGGACGAGCTCCACGACATCCTCACGGAGGTCGACGATAACATGAACAACATCCGCCAGACTCTGTCGGGAACAATCAACAGGCTCTCCAACCTCCTGGAGGCAAGGAGGGACTTCGAGAAGGAGGTGGACATCGCCCAGAAGTGGCTTCACCAGGCTGAGGTCGCCCTCCAGACGGATATCAAGAGTCTGAATACTGCTGACGTCCTTGCGGAACAGCTGAAGAAGCTGGAGACGATGGAGGACGAGCGTGAGTCCGCCAGCAAGCGAGTGACGAGCATCGCCAACATGTGCGAGGACCTGCTGCCGTACCTGACTGAGTCGGACAAGTTCAGCCTCGGCGAAATCGTGCGATCTCTGCAGGACAAGACGTCGAGGGTCAACTCCTCCATCAGCGACAAGACTGAGCAGGTGCGCAACACCATCACGCTGCAGCGCCGCAACACCGAGAGGATCGTGCAGAGCACGCAGTACCTCGCCACAATCCAGAAGGAGATCAAGTCCCTCAGCAGGCCGGTGGGCCGCCACGTCGAGGACGCCCAGAAGCTCCTCACGTCGTACCAGGAAGCCCTCAAGAAGGTCAACGAGTTCAGGAAGAGTCTGGATGACATGTGCGCCAGCTCTGACGTGAGCGTGGGAGAAATGCGCGACATGATCAAGCAGCAGCAGGAAATGATCTTGATCCTGGAGAAGCAGATCACCAGGATCCGCCAGCTGATTCTGGTGCGGCAGCAGTACACCTCTCTCGTCACGGAGATCTCCGGCTTCACCAACCGCTACACGACGGTGGTGAGGGACATCGAGCAGACGGAGCGGACCGTCACCGATAAACTGCGCAAGTACGGAGAGGTCATCACCAGGATCCAGGAGTGCGAGGCGCAGCTGACCTCGGCGCAAGACAAGGGTGCCATCATCAGCGAGGAGGGCACTGTGGAGGACCACAACGCCATCACGGAGCAGCTGCAGGCTCTTAAGGTCTCCCTCAGCGGACTGCGCCGAGAGGTCGAGAAGAGGCACTCGGAGCACGAGCTGTCAGCCGAGAGCCACAAGCGCCTGACGGTCGAACTAAACATGACTATGGAGTGGCTTTTCGAGCAGGAGTCCGAGCTCAAGACCCGGCCTCTTCTCACCCTGGAGGTCGAGAGCGCTGATGAGGAGCTCGAGACGCATGAGGAACTCGCTAAGGACATCGAGGAGCAGCTGAAGAAGATAGCTGACATCCAGGAGCGCGCCAAGCAGGAGAGCGGCCTCCCATACATCTTGCAGGAGCGACTGTCCGAGGCCAACATGGTCGTTGCTACATTCCCTCTCGAGCTGGAGTCCCGACTCAAATACCTGAAGGACGCCAAGATCCTTCGCCTGGACTACGAGGACTTTACCACCAAGATCAGCGACTGGATCACGGAGGCCAGGAAGCGCATCGTCGACGCCGACGGCATCGACTACGAGAACGTGCGCTCCGACCTGGAGGACCACCTCGCCTACTTCTCGAGTGAGGGTCTCATCGGCGAGTCCTTGGAGCAGCTCGGAAACATCGCCGAGCGCATCGTGCCTTCGCTGGCCACCGAGGACCAGGAGGAGCTCACGAACGAGCTCTCGCAGCTGACGAAGGACCTCGACAACGTGACCAAGTCTGCGCGCGACCACAAGGCCCAGCTGGAGAAGAACGTGCAGCTGGTGTGCGAGTACAACGGTAACCTCGAGAAGGCGCTCGGACTCATCAAGGAGGCCAACAGCAACCTCCTGCAGGACGACAGCGCCATCAACGTGGCCGCGCTCAGGGTCAACCTGCAGAGGGTCGACGAGGAGCGCGTGCGCCTCTACGACCAGGGCACCGTCATCCTCGACTACACCGAGAAGGCCAATGAGGTCCTGCAGGTCGTCAACAAGGACAGCCACGTCCTCGTCGGCAACCAGATGATGCAGGTCAACAGGGACTGGAAGACCGCCCTCGAGAACATGGACAACAGGCGCGAGGCCCTGGGGTCGCTCATCGCCCAGTGGACCGACTACGACATGGCCGTCCGCAGCCTCGACCTCGGCCTCAACAACCTCGAGTCTCAGCTCGACAAGGAGCTCGACCACGCCGCCACGGACAACAAGGACATCGACGGACTCAAGGAGAATATTGAGGTAAGATTGACAAAACTCTTTTTCGCTCGCGTCTAGCTATTCAGCTTTCTATTTAGACATTTTACTACTACTATTATTCATTTACCATTATCATCATGGTTCTAATTATCGTTATTATCGCTCAAGGCAATCATATTCGATCAAGGTTAAAGGGAAGACGTAGAAAGGGGGAAGGAGATTTGTCCGACGGCTTCGAGTGCCAGCCCTTGACCATAGCGTCAGTCTAGGGCCAAGAATGTGCCAGCTGCGTAGAGGCCGGACGCGGACGGGCCAGAGGGGCTATATGTGGAATGCCGCCTCGCACTCCTGTCCGGCGTTCTATGTCTCTCTTTCGTTCCTTTTTCTCTGTCTATCGTTCTTTCTTTGTTCTCTTCTCTTTTTTTCTGTTTGTCTGCTTTTTATGTTTGTCTTTTTCTGTTTCTCCACTTTTACTGGTTTATTTTCGTTTTCGTCTCTCTCTCTCTCTCTCTCTCTCTCTCTCTCTCTCTCTCTCTCTCTCTCTCTCTCTCTCTCTCTCTCTCTCTCTCTCTCTCTCTCTCTCTCTCTATCTATCTATGTATCTATGTATCTATCTATCTATCTCTTTCTCTTTCTCTCTTTCTCTCTTTACCCGCTCCCCTCTTTAGCGACCTCACTTTTTCCACTTAAGATATGCCCTACCCATCTCGTATATTTTTTGCACAAGCGCACATAATATGAGCGATGTCGTACAGTAGTAATATGACATTAATCGCATTAACTTGTTTTTAGTCCTCTTTCGCGATTTATCATTTCTGTATTTATTTACGGTGTATTTTTATGTCTTTTTTGTGTAAGGAGCTTGTAGTATTTTTTTTTCTCACTGTTGTATCCATGGGACTTAGATCTTGTTCTTTTTCGTTTTTAATAATAGGCGAAAATGATCGGACTTTGTTCTCAGAAATAATATTTTTAATGGGAGGTTGTAGATACGATATTACGAACCAAAGAACCCCTTTTACGATGTGAACCCCCGCATTGAACCCTGAGTGAACCAGGTGATCTTTCGGGTACTGTTTTATGGGGTTTAAAGGTCTGCTATCGGTCGGTTTAGAAAAAAAAACAAGATGGACCCTCTCCCCCTATCCTTCTCTCTCCTCTACTACCCCCTTACTTTTAATCTCTCCCTCACCCCCACCTTTTCCACTCTAATCCCCTGTCTTCTGATTTACCCCTTCCCCCTACCCCCAATCTTCAAGCCCCCTTCCTGTCCCCTCTTCTACCTCCCCTACCCCCTTTCATCTAATCTCCCCTCTCCTTTCCTTCCCTACTCCCTCTCTTTCAATCCCCTCCTCTTTTACCTCTCCTATCCCCTCTCTTCTAATCCCTCCCCCTCCCTTCCCTCCTTCCCTCCTCCTTCCCTCCTATCTAACCACAGGGAGCTTGCCAGAATGTGGAAAATGCGATCCACTACTGCAGTGTGGATGTGGTGGTGGAGGGGGAGGGGGGAGGGGGGTAAGAGGGGGATTAGGAGACGAAAGGAGGGTACTTGGATTAGCATGCCACAGGATTAGTGGGAGGGGGGATTAGGGGTGATTGGGGAGACGGGGAGAGGGGAAGGAAAGGGGAGGAGCTTGAAGGGGAGTTGAAAAAGAGAATGGGAGGAATGAGGAAAGGGGAAAGAGATAAACGATACATAAAGAGAGAGAGGAGAGGAAAAAGGTGAAGGACAGGGGAGGGGAAAGAGAGGGAGAGGGAGAGGAAAAGCGAAGGGAGAGGGGAAGGAAAAGGAGAGGAGTGACATTGAAAGGAAGAGGAGGGAGAAGGAAAATAGGCATGGAGAGAGAGAGAGGAAGAGGGAAATAAGAAATAAGGAAGAAGGCAGGGCAGAAAGAGG
>NC_091568.1:34808269-34813269 GCF_042767895.1 Penaeus vannamei | reverse complement strand
GCGTGCAAAAGTCCAGTAAAAGCTTGACTGAAAGGCTGCTGGAGGTGACCGACTTAAAATTGGTTGATTAATAGGGTTATTGATACCTGAAATTGTCTGTTAATTGTTGATTTTGGAGATGAATGAATGAAATGACTTTAAGAATTGAATTCAGTGCAATTTATTTTGTAATGTAGTTTGACTCTTAATTTTGAACGTTTGTTGTATGCGTGTTGGAATAGTATCCCAAATTGTGCAAGAATTTATAGGATGATTTTTTTTTCTTCTCCTTCTTCTTTTTCTTTTTCTCTTTTTCTTCTTCTTCGTCTTCTTCTTCTTCGTCTTCTTCTTTTTCTTCTTCTTTTCTTCTTCTTTTTCTTCTTTTTTTTTCTTCTTCTTTTTCTTCTTCTTCTTCTTTTATTTTGTCCTATTTATTTCATTTTTATTTTTTTCTTTCTTCCCTTTTTTTACGAATGCTAAAGATATGTGGAAAGGAAATTTAACCTTGAAGAGATTAAACCGTCATTAAAACTTTATTAAAAGATAAGATTGTTTATTCTTCATTCCACATCCTCCGTTCGATTGTAAATACGATAAAGCAAAAAAATTAAAAAAGGAGATGAGAAAAACAAAGAAAAAAGGGAGAAGAATAAGCAAATAAAGTAGGAGAAGGAGGAATAGAAGAGGATATGACATCAGCATGACTCGTAATTTATGCATGTCACACTCTTGTAGTGAAGGGCGCCTTGGCAATTTTTGGAACAGACGGTATTAGTGTTATATATTATTTGTCTTTTTTTAGCTATTGTTTCTGGCTTTTTCTTTTCTTTTTTTTTTTTTTTTTTTTTTTTTTTTTTTTTTTTTTTGCTGTTATTTAGTTTGTTAATTAGTATGTGTTATTAGTGTGGATTCACTTTTTTTTTAGCATTTCCTATTTTTTTGGTCGGTTAGCTGATTAGTCAAGTAGCTGCTAGATTATTGTTGTTGTTATCATCACCATCATCATTATCATCATCACCATCATCATCATCATCACCATTATCATCACCATTATCATCACCATCATCATCATCATCATCATCATCATCATCATCACCATCATCAGTAGTAGTAGTAGTAGTACTATTATTATTATTATTATTATTATTATTATTATTATTATTATTGTCATTATCATTATCATAGCACTTATTTCTTATTATCATTATTATTATCATAATTATCACTCTCCCATATTAACCTTAAAACACGTTCTTCCATCCCAATTGTGTTGTTGCCGAGCGGTTAATGAACCAGCTGATAGAATTTTCGGCTCTTCTCGTTTAACAGTGTGTCTAGAAAGCATGTCTAGCCAGTGCTTCCTGCGGCGTTTGTCTAAGAATGTCTGGCTCTGTGTCTAGTGCCACGTCGGATGCCTCGCGATCGGTGGCACCATTTCATTCACGTCTCTCTCATTCCTGCCATTCTTTTTTTTCTCTTTTTTATTGTCCCAGGATAGAAGGGGGAGAATTAGAGATAGGTGATTTTTTTTTTGTCCCAGGATAGGAGGAGATTTTTTAGGATAGGATAGGATAGGAGATTTTTTGTCCCAGGATAGGAGGAGATTAGAGATAGGTGATTTTTTTTTTTTTTTTTTTTTTTTTTTTTTGTCCCAGGATAGAAGGAGGAGAATTAGAGATAAGTGAAGAAGAGGGTGGGGTAAGCCCAAGGACGGGAGAGATGAGGGGAATGGAGAGCGATGGTAAAGATTTAGGCGTGTGTATAAAGCAAGGAATCTCTTTTTCACCATTTATTTTTTCTTCTCTTTCTCTTTATCCTGTTTCTGCTTTTGGGTCTTTTTCTTTTTCTCACTTTTCCTTTTTTTGTTAGCGTATTCTTCTTTTTATCTTATTTCTCCATCTTTTCTTTTTCTCATTTTTCCTTTTTCGTAAGCGATGTCTTCTCTCTATCCTACTTCTGCTTAAGCATCTTTCCTTTTTTTCTCACTTTTCCTTTCTTCTTAACAGAAACGTAACCAGATTAGCCTCTTTTTTTCTTTTGTCTTTTTTCTTCTTTCTTTTACTCCCATTTACTAGCCGTGTAAGAAGACCCACCAGGTTAGCCTCTTTTCTTTTTTCTTCTTTCCTTTACTCCCATTTACTAGCCGTTTAAGAAGCCCCATTTCCTGCCTCTCAGCATCCCAATTAGAACATCTCATCCCGAGGTCCATTGGCTCTACGGGCGTGCATTGCCGGCTTAGAAAAGGGGCGTATGCACAGCTGCAGCCTTGGCATCGTTCCGTCTTTCAGCACTTGGCTTTTAACTCGTTTGTAGGTCAATAGGTTATCTCCGAGTAGTTGGTTGGTGTTGGTGTCGGTGTCTGTAAAGGATGGGGGTGTTGTTAGTGTTGTGGGTATGGTTATTGCTGGGTTGTTGTTTATAGATTATTGTTGGGTTGTGTTGTTTAATGGTTGTTATTTTCTCGATCGTTTTGGTAGGGTTGGAGTTAATGTTGGTGTTGCTGTCGATGTTTGTAAAGGATGGGTTGTTAGTGTTGTGGGGATGGTTATTGTTGGGTTGGGTTGTTTAATGGTTGTTATTTTCTCGATCGTTTTGGTAGGATGGGAATTAATGTTGGTGTTGCTGTCGATGTCTGTAAAGGATGGGGGTGTTGTTAGTGTTGTGGGGATGGTTATTGTTGGGTTGGGTTGTTTAATGGTTGTTATTTTCTCGATCGTTTTGGTAGGGTTGGAGTTAATGTTGGTGTTGCTGTCGGTGTCTGTAAAGGATGGGGTGTTGTTAGTGTTGTGGGGATGGTTATTGTTGGGTTGTTGTTTATAGGTTGTTATTTTCTCGAACGTTTTAGTAGGGTTGGAAGTAATGTTGTTGTACTTATCGTTACTAGTGTTATCATTGTCATCGCTTTTATTACCATCATTATCGGTAGTGCGAAGTAATTCGACTAAATACCCGCTCATACTCATTTCTTCGTCATTTTAGCTCATTATCATTAGCTCCAAAACCACCCGCTTCCTCATCTCTTTAATTACCCATCGCCGAGCAGACCCATTAAACACATTTTCTCCCTCTCTCTCCCTAATTATCCTACTTCCTCTTGTGGATCTTTTCTTTTTCTCTCTTTTCCTTTTTCGTTAGCGACGTCTTCTCTCTATCCTACTTCTGCTTCTGCATCTTTTCTTTTTTCTCTCCCTCCCTCTCCACAGCGCCCCACTCATTTACACTCTCTCCCTTTCTCTACCTCACTCTCCATAGAGCCCCACTCATCACACTCGCTCCCTTTCTCTCCACAGAGCCCCACTCATCACACACTCTCCCTCCCTCTCCACAGAGCCCCACTCATTTACACTCTCTCCCTTTCTCTCCCTCCCTCTCCACAGAGCCCCACTCATCACACTCTCTCCCTCCCTCTCCACAGAGCCCCACTCATTTACACTCTCTCCCTTTCTCTCCCTCCCTCTCCACAGAGCCCCACTCAATTACACTCTCTCCCTTTCTCTCCCTCCGCAGAGTCTAATGGAGGAGGCCGAGGACCTGGAGGAGGAGGTGGAAGGCCTGCAGGAGAGGGCGAACGTGGTCCTGCGCTACCTGCACACCGTCAGCGCCGTCGCCTACGCCACCGCCAAGGAGAACCTGGAGAGGCTGACGAGGAGGCATCCTGAGTGAGTACCCTGTTGGAGATTTTTTTTTTTCCCTATTTTATTGTTGTTTTTCTTCTCGTTTTTTTTTTAAGGTCTTGTGGAAGTCTGTGGGGTTTGGGGAGGTCTTATACACACGCGTAATGGTGGTGGGATTTTTTTTTTCTGTCTGGTCGATTTCTCTTTTTCTGTCTTCTTCTTCTTGTTTACCATTGTCTTCTTTGCTTCCCGGCGTCGATGTGGAAGGAAATCCGATCTTAGAGTCGTCCTGTTTCCGGCCATGAGGGTTATTTCAGTTTCGTTGTGTGGGTGTGCGTGTGTGTATAAGATGCAAATATTATAATGGCCGCTTCTTGTTCCATTAATGCTAACTAGATCTACTTTGGATAAGATAATGACATTTAAATTCATATAAACAATTTATCTTCTTTGCTTATTTGTCAAGAAAAAAAAAACACAGACTTCACAGGGAAGAAGAAAAACAAAAAATAAAGGAAACAGATTTATTCTCTTTTTATCAGTGTTATCAATGCAAATAAATAAATGTTGCAATGTTGACGGATATGAGTCATGTCAAGTAAGAATAATGCCAAAAAAAAAAATCTGTTTCCCAATACCGACGATTTATTTTTTTATTTTCTTCATTATTGTTCTTCGGGTTATTCCTCGAGTCGTTTTTGTTTATCTTGTTCTTCGTAATATAACAAGATCTTGTTCTTCGTAATGATATAAGGAAATACTCTCGTTTTTATCATTAATATCTGCAACGATACGATACCACCTACGTTATATATATGAGGAAAAAAATGGATATAAAAGAAAGATTAAGGAACTCAAAGAAAGACTTAGGAAGGAATCAATAAATCAAAGAAACGTTTAGGAAGGAATCAATAAATCAAAGAAAAGATTTAGGAAGGAAAACATTCACTCCAGAACTACATTAATTAACAGAGTTTACTGGTCTTCAGCGTCAGGGAAATCGTTACCTTCGTTACCTCATTTTTTCATTTCCATTATGCATTTCGCTTCTTTTTCGGCGTCAGGGAAATCGTTGCCTCATTTTTTTATTTCCTTTATGCATTTCGCTTATTTTTCGGCGTCAGGGAAATCGTTACCTCATTTTTTTATTCCCATTATGCATTTCGTTTCTTTTTTCCGCCGTTGCATGTGCACGGAGAAGGGGCATGAGGCGTTGGATTCGCGCCATGGGGAAAGCATGGCAGACTTATGACCTACTTCCGCCCACAACAAGGGGGGAGGGAGGAGTTTTTATGGGAGGGAGGAGGGATGGGTGAAAGGGATGGGAATGGGAGGGGAGGGGGAAGGAAGAAGAGAGGGAGGGTGAGGGAGGGGAGGGGAGTGGATGGGAGGGGAAAGAGAAAGGGA
>NC_091568.1:34788269-34798269 GCF_042767895.1 Penaeus vannamei | reverse complement strand
GGGAGGAGAAGAAGGAGAAAATGGGAGGGGGAAGGAGGAGAAGGAGAATGAAAGGGAAGGGAGAGAAAAAGGAGAGAAGGGAAGGAAGAGAAGGAGAAGGAGAAAGGGGAGGTAGAAGAAGGAGAATGAAAGGGAAGGGAGAAAAAGAAGGAGAAAGGGGAGGGAGAAAGAGAGAGGAAGGGAGGAGAATGAGAATGAAAGGGGAGGGAAAAGAAGGGAAAGTGGAGGGCGGAGAAGGATGAAGGAGAGGGAGGAGAAGGAGAATGAAAGGGGAGGGAGAAGGATGAAGGAGAGGGAGGAGAAGGAGAATGAAAGGGTAGGGAGAAGGATGAAGGAGAGGGAGGAGAAGGAGAATGAAAGATGGGGGAGGGAGGAGAATTGCGTGTTTGAAGACTATAGGGAAGGAGGGAGGGAGGGAGAGGATGGAGAAAGTAGAGGGGGGAGAATGAAAGGGGAGAGAGAATGAGGAGAAAGGGAAAGGGAGGAAAGAGGTGAGGGAGAAGGATAATGAAAAGAGAGGGAGGAGAATAAAAGGGGAGGGAGGAAAAGAGAAAGGGAAGGAGGAGAAAAAAAGAAAATTAGAAAGAATAGTAGAAAGGAAAAGTAAGGAAATCAAACAAAGAAGAGACAGAAAAGTAAAGAGTAAAAGAGAAAGGAGACGTAATGTTAGCAATGGCGCCCACGCCCGCCCACTCCCCCCCCCCCCCGCTCCGTGCCCTCAATTTTGCACTATTATCCTTTTTTATTCGCCATATTTCCTTCCCTTTTTATCTTTATCTTTGTCTTATTCTCAGTTTCCCTCTTTCTACTTTCATCTTATTGTTTTTCTCTCTCTGTTTATTGTTCGTGTCTTTATTTTTTTCGTTTGGCTTCGTTGTTTCGCCCTTCCTCACCCAAAGCGTGTAAGTGTGTGTGCGTGTTTGTAAATTGTGTGTGTATGTGGGCGTGTGTATGTGTGTATGTATGTGTGTGTGTGTGTGTGTGTGTGTGTGTGTGTGTGTGTGTGTGTGTGTGTGTGTGTGTGTGTGTGTGTGTGTGTGTGTGTATGTGCATGTGCTGCACATGTACTTTTGTATGTACATATGTAAATTTATATGTATGTTTTATGTAAATATATGTTTATATATTAGATATACTGAAGGATTTTCTATATATGTATACAGTAAATCGGCACTGTGCTATTTGCAAGAGCGTGTGTTTACAGATGAAGCCAAAATACGTACACATATGTACACATCCCCTCCGCGCAAACAGTCACGTCTCCCACGTTATTTGCAATGGCTTAGCTCGGGGAACGAAAAGCCGCGTCGAAAATATATTTAAATGGATGGAGATTTGTCTGACCTCATTCTCTTTCGTGTTTTTTTTTTTTTTTTTTTTTTTGTCAGTAGCGACGTGTTTTGAAATGCTGGAAGGCGTGTGAGGTATTTATGAATGGACGCTAATGCCCATTCATGAGAACTTGCGGGTGATTACGTGTTGTATGAATGGTGTTGGGAAAGATGTGTGTGTGTGTGTGTGTGTGTGTGTGTGTGAGAGAGAGAGAGAGATTGAAAGGGAGGGACTGAGAAAGAGAGAGAGCGAGAGAAAGAAAGAAAAAGGAGGGAGAGAAAGAGAGTAAACAAGTAAGAGAGACTGGCAGAGATAAGGAGACAGACCGCACCAAACAAACAAAGAGACAGACAGACATTTTTCTTAATCCACCTTATAAGCCCAAGATACACAGACGACTCCACTGGTATCGCCCAGCTGATAAGATCTTAAATATGCATTTCTCTCCCTGTCGAGAATACCAGCTGACGTTACCTGCTGTCCCGACCTGACACTAAGAATTGTCAAGAATGGTATGACAGAGATGTATAGTTTTAATGAGGAGTTTTTTTTTCTTTCTTTCTTTCTTTTTTTTTTTCTTTTTTTTTATATGGCGAAAAAAAGTGTCACTGCTATTTTTGTATTTTTTATTTGAGTATATATATATATTTAGTTTTATATATATATTTATGTATATTTTATATATATATTTATATATTTTAGATATATAGTTTTAGTGAGGAAGTTTTTTCTTTCTTTCTTTCTTTCTTTTTTCTTTTAATATGGCGAAAAAAAAGTGTCACAGCTATTTTTGTATTTTTATTTTTGGGTATGACAACTGACTTGCCAAACCGGTTCCAACTGCGAAGATGATATATTAGATATTGAAAATGATGGTGTTTGGCGATAATGAGGATGATTGATGTGTTCATTATTGAAACGAGCGGCGAGAATTGCTAAGGTTTCGAAGATGGGAAAGTTGGGTATGTCTGAGTGGGAAAATAAATACATAATTCAGAACATGATTTTGGAAATTAGAGAAGAAGGTCAGCGAATGATAAAATAATGGCGGAGAATATCAAAAGGACTCGCCTCATAATTCCGCGAAATTTGACTGATTAATGATGATAATTACTGTGATAATTACGCGTGTGACCTTGCCCTTGAAATCAGCCCATCTCACAAATTTAAAAAAATACAAATTTTTCGGCCAGTTGGCATACCGAGGTGGCATCTCCTCCGTTTTCTTTCCCTGTTTCTCGTTTTCTAACAGGCGCGAAAAAGGAATTCTCAACAGTCATTACAAATACCGAAAAAAAATCTAAGAAATGAATAAAAGAGCTAAAAAAAAGGAGATGAAACAGAATGGAGACACTAACGAATAGACCAATAAAGAAAATATAAACAAGAAAAAAAGAACATACATATTTACGAAAAGGGGGTTAAAAAAAGAGAAAGAAAAAATCTCACCATTTTGTGTTGCGACTAAAATACTGCAAACAGATGCTTCGTGTTGAGATGACTTCGTTAAAGATGAGAGCGACCAATAGGAAGAGGGGGGGGGAGGGGGTTGGCCTTCATGGTTGAGTCAATTCTCTCTCTTGTCTCATGTTTATTGTTTCGCTTGTCAGAGTGATGTTTGATTTTGTTTATTTTTTTTCGCCATTATTGTTATGAAAATAATGATTATTATTATTATTATTATCATATTCATCTTCATCGTCATCATCATCATCATCATCATCATCATCATCATCATCATCATCATCATTTTCAGCTTTGTTACTATTGTTATTATCATCATCATCATCAGTATTGTTGTTATTATGATTCCCATCATCAGCCTTAGTACCATGAATATCTTTATTACCATTATCATCTTCATTATTATGATTATTACGAATCATTAGTATCATTAGTTATCATTATTTATGTAGTCGATGTTGTAATTATTGGTTGTTAGTTGTTATTATTTTCATATATTTTATCGTTATCATCACAATCTTCCTTGTCCCCTCTTACCTGTTGACAATCTTAGAAGAAAGAAAAAAAGAAAGAAAATCATCGCCCACTTTAGAAAAGCAAGCATCATCTTTATTAATAACAGCGCGAACGCCACCACCACAACACAGGGCAGCTCCACGCCCATATGTCATTTCGTGGGCGTGTGTTTGTGCAGGGCTGAGCCAAGGGAAGGGCCGCCCTCGCGAAGCACGTGTTTGTTTACGTGTTTGCTTTTTGTTTGTTTGGTTTTTGTTTTTGTCGTAGTCTTTGCTTGCTTGAAAATGTTCTCTGGTTTTAATGGTTCTTGTTTTTTTCTGTTTTTTTTCTCTTTTGTTCTTTCTCCTTTTTCTTTCCGCTGTTCCTTCTTTCTCCTGTTCTTTTATCTCTTTCCCCTTTCTTCCCTTTCCTATGTCCCCCTCTCACTCTTCTCCCTCTCCCTCTTTTCTTCCCCTCTCCCTCTTCTTTCCCCTCTCCCTCTTCTCTTCCCCTCTTCGTCTTCTCCCTCTCCCTCTTCTCTTTCCCTCTCCCACTACTCTCCCTTATCCCCTCTCCATCTTCCTCTTCTCTCCCCACCTCCCTCTTCTCTTCCTCTCTTCTCCCTCTTCCTCTTCTCTCCCCCTTCCCTCTTCTCCCTCCCTCCTCTCCCTCCCCCTCTCCTTCTTCCTCTTCTCTACCCCTTCCCCCTTCTCCCTCCTCTCTTCTAGGAGAGACGCAGAAGATGCTGGAAGAGTTCGAGCAAGATTTAGCTTGAAAGAAAGGGGGGGGGGTAAGTGGGGGGGGCAAGGATATTTAGTGTAGGTAAACGGAAAGAAGGAAGAGATAGAAGATGATAATTAGAGAATAAGATAGAATAACAAGAGAGAAATATTGGAAAAAAAATTAGTGTAGGTAAGCAGCGTAGGAAAGAAGGAAGAGATAGAAGATGATAATGAGAGAATAAGATAGAATAACAAGATAGGAAGATTGGAAAGATTTTCAGTGTAGGTAAACGGCGTAGGAAAGAAGGAAGAGATAGATGATAATGAGAGAATAAGATTGGAAAGATATTTAGCGTAGGAAAGAGGGAAGAGATAGAAGATAATAATGAGAGAATGAAATGGAATAACGAGAGAGAAAGATTGAAAAGACAAAGAAATCGTATTTGGATCTTGTGGTTCTGAGTAATCGCGAACACTTGCAAAAGCAGCTCGTTATTGCAATTTGTATATCCACTAACCACACACGACTTCCAAGAATGTATTTGTTGATTATACTTTTTCTTTCCTCCCACATTCTTTACCCTTAAAAAAAAGAAAGTACAAGGTCAGTATATTCCCCGCTGTAAAAAAAAAAGAAAAAAGTCATTACAAAGAAATTCTAGAGAACAAAAAACAAAAACAAAAACAAAAAAAAACAGCGTCATTACAAAGAAATTCTAAAAAACAAAAACAAAAAAAAACAAGAACAAAAGGAAAGATTCACGTGTTGTTTTTCAAGCGGAGACAATTATAAAAAAAAGTACTTCGGGATTGTCTTCCAAGATTATCGCGAGAAAAGTGCGAAAAAGGAGCGAAAACGGCTGTCACAACGCAAGGGTTTCCCCCGCTCGAAATAACGCTGAGAGAGGGTGGGGAAGGGGGAGGGAGGGGGTTGGGGATTGATAGTGAGGAGGAAAAGGTGAGGAGAGGGGTTGGGTTGGGGATTGATGGAGGGAAGGGATTGATGGGGCAAGGGAAAGGGGGAGGGAGTTGGGTTGGGGATTGATAGGGGATGGATGGGGGAAGGGGGAGAGAGAGGGTTGGTGGGATCGATAGGGAGGGGGAAAGGGGAGAGGGAGAGGGGTTGGGTTGGGGATTGATGGGGGAAAGGGGAAAAGGGGGAGGGGAGGGAGAGGGGTTGTTCTGGGGATTGGATAGGGAAAGGGGAGGGAGGAGGGTTGGGGATTGATGGGGAAGGGAAAGGGGAGGGTTGGGGATTGATGGGGGAAGGGGAAACGAGGGGGAGTTGGAGAGGTTTGGGGATTGATGGGGCAAGGGGAAGGGGAGGGAGAGGGTTGGGGATTGATGGGGGAAGGGGAAAGTGGGAGGGTTGGATGGGGGAGGGAGGGGAGACTTAGGGATTGATTGATGGGGGGAAGGGGAGGGATGGGGTTGGGGATTGGATGGGGGAAAGGGTAAGGGAAGTGGGAAGAATTTAGGTTATAAGGGAAGGATGAAGGGGGACAGAGAAGGTTGGGGACATGGGGGAAGTGGGAGGGAAATAGTCCAGATTGGTTGGGAAGAGGTAGGGAAGGGTTAAGGATTAATGGAGAAGGAAAGGGTTGGAGATAGAAGGGGAGAAGGGAAAGGCCGAGGAAGGATGGGGAAGGAGATGGCCCGGGGAATGGTGGGGAAGGATAGAGGAGGAAGGGAAATGAAAGGAGGCGTTGGAGACGGTTAAATGAAGGAGTTGGAAAGGAGAAGTGAAAGGAAAGTGAAAGAGGGAAGTGGTTCGGTGGGAAAGAAAGTGTTGAGAGAGAGAGAGAAAAAAAAAATGATAAAAGAAGAAAAATAAGAAAAAGTGCCGTTGACTCTTTCGAAATGAGTTGCCGATTTCGAGTGTTTTGTCTCGTGGGCTTCTGTACACCCGCGTTTGGGCAGGGGAGTGGGCGAGGCGGGGGGGGGCGAGGCGTGGGGGTGGGGGAGTGGGCGAGGCGTGCAGAAGGGCGGGGGTGGGGTGGGGGGAGTGGGCGCAGGCGTGGGGGCGGGGGTGGGTGGGGAGGGCGAAGGGGGGAGTGGGCGAGGCGTGGGGCGGAAGGGGTGGGTGGGGAGTGGGCGAGGCGTGGGGGGAGTGGGCGAGGCGGGTGAGGGGGGCGTGGGGAGGAGGTGGGAGAAGCTGGGGCGGAGGGAAGTGGGTATTTAAGAGATAGGGAAGACGTGCAAAAAGCTTTCGTATATCTAACCCCATCCTTTCGCTTTTTTCCTTCTTCTTTCTTCTATGACTCTTCTGCTCCTTTATAAGTTCTTTCCCCATTCTTTCTCTCATGCACCATTCTCCGCCATGTCCCTATCCCCTCCAGTCCTACTCCCTCCCCCTCCTTCTTACTCCTCCCTCCTTCAACCTCCCTCACCCCTCCTTCCCACTCCCTCCATGCTCCCCCCCACATAACCACCCTCCCCTCCTTCCACTCTCCCCCTCCCCCTCTTCCCACACCCTCCCCTCCTTCCCACTCCCCTCCTTCCATACCCCTCCACTCCATCCCTCCCCCTCCTCCCTTCCTTCCCACTCCCTCCCCTCCATCCCTCACTCCCTCCTCCTTCCTTCCACCTCCTCCCCTCCATCCCCACTCTCCTCCACCTCCATCCCACTCCCCTCCCCCTCCCCCGCTTGTCCCTTCTTGCAATTGCCCCGTGCACGTGCAGCGGCGCACGCACGCTCACTCCTGTTCTAATGGCGGAAGGACCGACATTCCACTCGCACGGACGGGAGAGGGGGAGGTGGGGGGAACAGAGGGAGAGGGTGGGGGAGGTGGCGGTGGAGAATGGAGCGAGAAGAGAGGGAGGTGGGGGTGGAGAAGGGCTTGAGGAGAGCGAGGTGGGAGAGTGGAGGAAAGTGGAGAAGGAGGGAGGGAGGGGTGGGGAGGGTAAGAGGTGGGGTCGTGGGGTTGTGGGAGGGAAGGGGGTGGAGGAGAGATCGAATATTTAAGGCAGGTGGGGTAGTAGAAGGGAGGGAGAGGAGGCGGGGGATAGTGGAAGGGAGGGAGGCAAGTGGGGGAGGTGGAGTAGTGGGGGAGGGAAGAAGGGTGGAAGAGGTAGGGTAGGTTGGATGAGCGAGGTAAAGGGGGTGGAGGAGGGATGGAAGAGGTAGGGAAGGAAGCGAGGAAAATAGGGGGATGAGGAAGAAGGAAGGGCGGCAGTTCCCTATAACTTCACCATCTCCTCTGTATCCCTCGGTATTCTCTCTCTCTTCTCTATATTCCTCTTCTCTCTTCCCTCCACCTCTACGCTACTTTTCCTCCCCTCTTCCTCCCTTTTATCCCCTCAGTATTCCATCCCCTCTTCCTCGATAGTCTTCCCCTCCCCTCGTCTCTCCCTTTTTCTCTTCCTCTCTCTCCTTCTCTCCTTTTTCTTCTTCCTCTACCTCCTTCTCTCTTCTTCCTTCTTCCTCTCCCTCCTTCTCTCCTCTTTCCTTCTTCCTCCTCTCCTTTGCTTTCCTCCTCTTCCTTCTTCCTCTTCGTCTCACACCCTTCTTCCTCTCCTCCCCTCTCTCTCTCCCTCTTTCCCCTCTCCCTCCCCTCTCTCTCCCCTTTCTTTGTGGCCACTACTGGCTCACCACTCCAATACCATCCCTCCCAACGCCTCCCTCCCTCCTCCCTCCCTCCCCTCTCGACTCCCGGGAAACCAAGCATGTTCTAGCATGACCGTGTGGTAGAGTTCTTCACGTATCTTCATTCTACGCATCCGTTTGATTGCCGGAAAATAGGAGAAATGAAGAAAGAAAGAGCGAAAGGGGAGAGAGAGAGGGAAGAGAGAATAAAGATCGCGTCCGTGTACTGCCGGGAAATAGGAGAAATGAAGAAAGATAGAGCGAAAGGGGAGAGAGAGAGGGAAGAGAGAAAAAAGATCGTGTCCGTTTCCTTGCCGGGAAATAGGAGAAATGAAGAAAGATAGAGCGAAAGGGGAGAGAGAGAGAGGGAAGAGAGAAAAAAGATCGTGTCCGTTTCCTTGCCGGGAAATAGGAGAAATGAAGAAAGATAGAGCGAAAGGGGAGAGAGAGGGAAGAGAGAAAAAAGATCGCGTCCGCTTGCTTGTCGAGAAATAGGAGAAATGAAGAAAGATAGAGCGAGGAAAGAGAGAAGAAAGATTGCGTCCGTTTACTTGCCGGGGAATAGGAGAAATGAAGAAAGACAGAGCGAAAGGGGAGAGAAAGGGAGGAAAGAAGAAAGATCGCGGCCGTTTCCTTGCCGGGAAATAGGAGAAATGAAGAAAGATAGAGCGAAAGGGGAGAGAGAGCGAAGAGAGAAGAAAGATCGCGTCCGTTTCCTTGTCGGGAAATAGGAGAAATGAAGAAAGACAGAGCGAAAGGGGAGAGAGAGGGAGGAAAGAAGGAAAATCCATAATAAACACAAGAGTTGCTCATTCCCATCACAGGTCAAGCTTCGAGGTAGATTTCCATTTAATAAGGAAGTCTTAAGCTTAAAGAGAGACAAGAGAGTAAATATAAACCCTTGTCTGTAACCTGTGTATATTTAAGACAAAGTATAAAAATGTCTGAGAGAGAGAGAGAGAGAGAGAGAGAGAGAGAGAGAGAAGGTAAATGAGAGAGAGGGGAAGGGAGAGAAGAGAACAAGATAGAATACGGGAATGGAAAGGTAAAGCTTAAAATGAAAGGCAAAAAGCGAAGAAAAATAACATACTGTGTGATTCACGAGATAAATGTACGATGACAGACATAAGAAAATAAGTTTATGCCGCGTGGCCAAACACAGAATCCAATATTACCCGCTTATGAATTGAATACCATGAGATCCGGTGAAAGAGCGATAGAGAGAGGGAAAAAGAGAGAGAAACAGGGAGAGAGAGAGAGAGAGAGAGAGAGAGAGAGAGAGAGAGAGAGAGAGAGAGAGAGAGAGAGAGAGAGAGAGAGAGAGAGAGAGAGAGAGAGAGAATTTAGTTGACGAAAGAGAGAGAATCTTCTGGACACGCGTTTCGTCTTCTATTCTCAATCCATGGCGTTCTACCCGTGACCTGTTGCAGAACGTCAACGAAAGTCTCAAAATTTGCCGGGTCATATTTTTAACACGGCGGTTGGCAGCCCTGAGTGTGACATCACCGGCGAGAATGGCCAGTTTGTCCCGCAGAGGTTGGTACGCCTGAGTGACTGTCCTGAGACTTGCTCAATGGCGAGAATGAGAGAGACAAGAGTGTGATAAACGTATGGATAACGAGGTTGGGTAGACAAGACGAAGAAGCAAATAGAGAAAAGAGAAAGAAAAAGATAGAGAGGGAGGGAGAGGGACAGATAGACAGAGAGAGAGAGAGAGGGAATTAAACAACAGGTATCTCTTGTTACACAGTTTGATGGAGTGTTTATTTGTTTAAAGACTAGCGAAGCACAACAGATAGGAACTCACGGAGGAGGTCGGACATGAATGGCACAATTGTTTTTCGTTTTTTTTTATCATCGGTGTAAATAATTAACTGGCAACTCTAGCATAAAAAAGGGAGGTGAGGGAACTATCTTGATTGTATTTTTTATGCTTTTTGTTTTGTTTTGTTTTGTTTTGTCTTTTAAGAAAGTTGTGTGCATGAAACTGCGCGTTCAGGCCGATATCTCGAACATCCGAATGTGTTCTATTCTTTCTCGCTGAACTTAGGTGCGCGGACACTCAAATAAAACAAAAAAAAACGAAAAAAAATAGAACGGTGATATATATGAATTATTGTTCTCGAGACTCCTCACGCGTTCAACCACACGAGCCCGTTTGTTATTCTCTGTTATGATGTCATGAGATCAAGAGCAAGTGTTATACAGGTGTAACCGATATAGTTCTTACCTGTAACACCTGTAACTAGCGACTCACGTGTTCCTTTCTGCTAGGTAATGGGGGGCGTACGAGGATAAGAAAAAGGAGAGAGGGCGAGTAAAGGGAGGAGATGGGAGGAAAGGATGAAGAGAGAGCGAGTAAAGGGAGGAGATGGGAGGATAGGATGAAGAGAGCGAGGAA
>NC_091568.1:34758269-34783269 GCF_042767895.1 Penaeus vannamei | reverse complement strand
TGTGGGAGAAAAGGGAAAGGGGGAGAGGGGGAAAAGAAAAAGAATGAGAAAAGGAAAGTGAGGAAGAGAAAATGGAGGAGGGAAAGGGGAAAAGGATGAGGGGAGAGAGAAAAGGGAGGGAGGAGAGGGGAATGGGAGGAATGAGAGAGGAAAGGGAGGTGGGACTGAAAAAAAGATATGAGGGAGAGAGTAAAAGGAAGGAAGAAAAGAAGAAAAAATAATAATGAAGGAGAAAACTGCGATAGAAATGAAATTCGGGATTCTGATCGTCTGAGTTGTGTCCTGTTTGTCTTATGCCGTCATCATTTATGGCCTTCGTTGTGAATTATGTTTATGCGTGGCTTTTGTGTGTATGCAGAGAGAGAGAGAGACAGAGAAATCTTGAGAGAGAGAGAGGGAGAGGAAGAAAGAGACAGACAGAAATCTTGAGAGAGAGAGAGAGAGAGAGAGAGAGAGAGAGAGAGAGAGAGAGAGAGAGAGAGAGAGGAAGAGACAGAGAGAAATCTTGAGAGAGAGAGAGAGAGAGAGAGAGAGGAAGAAAGAGACAGATACAAATCTTGAGACAGAGAGAAATCTTGAACGAGAGAGAGAGAGAGATGGAGAAAGAGACAGAGAGAAATCTTGAGAGAGAGAGAGAGGAAGAAAGAGACAGAGACAAATCTTGAGAGAGAGAGAGAGAGAGAGAGCAATCACATTCCCCGTAAGACAATGCCAGAGAAGGAACAATGCCCCTCAGATCTATGACAAAACAGAACGATAAAGCGATTATTCCAGCTGGGCGAAGGGGGCCTCCAGCAAAGGCAACTCCACTCGCCGTTCGCCACACTGCATGCTGAGTCTCGCATGGGCGTGTCGACGTTAACATAGGGCAACGAGGCGTGAGGGAGAGACCAGATGCCAGGTGTTGGAGGAAATGATGTCGAAAGAGGGAGAAGTGAAATGGTGGTTGGCGGGGGAAGAGGGGGAGGGAGGAGGAGGAGGTGTGATCTTGGCCGTGGGCACCGTCTCGTGGCACCGTGGCACCTCCAAGGTTCTCGGGGCTGATGGAGGGCAGCTCAGTTTAGCACTGGGGCCGACGACGACAGGACGAGCCGCGAGCGAGCCAGCGAGCAGCCATCGAGCAGCCAGCACCGCCACCGCCTCCACCACCCGCTGCATGGCGCCTCCAGCATCTCCATCTCTCGCCGACGCCGCCGTTGTCCGCACTGTGTTCCGACGAAACCGCGCCACTGCCGCCACTGCAGCTGCCGCCTCCAGGACGATTTCGGGAGAGACACATTACCGAGACGAGCGCCTCTGACCTTCCTTCCAGAGGGGGCCTTGCGAGCGGCACTCTGCCCGGCAACCCCTGAACCCCACCGTGAGGGGATCTGAGGGAAAGCCTCCCCGGGGGTTTTCTCGTCGTCCTCAGCTGGATCGCCGACGCGAGGCTGACCCAGCAAGAGGCGACGCTCGAACCTCGAGGTCTACCTTGTGCGCCTGTACGAAGTAACCCTCCAACAAAAAAGAAAAAAAAAAAAATAACCGTGGATTTACTAAACGTGACCCACGTGACCTTTTAACCGCATTTCTCTGTATTCCTTTATTCGTTATCCTTCTGACCCCTGTTCTACCACTGACCAGCAGACACACCAGGATCCCCCAGATCCTGACCAAATTCCTCCCCCAAAACCAAATCAGTTAAAAAAAAAGAACAAAAAAAGACTAAGAAAAAAAAAATACTTCCCACAGCAAGCCCACAGTATCTCACTCCTTTCCCCTTCACGCCCACGCCTCCGCCCACACCCACAGCGCACGCCGACGACTTGAACGACTCGACCCCGCGACGACGTCTTCGAAAAGGGCGCCGCATCCCCCGCCGTTCCACCGGGGGATCGACCTCCCTTGTTCAAGCTGTCCTGAAGCTGTGGTTCGCATAGCTGGGTGATAGTTGGGAGAGATACTTGACAAAAAAATAATTTAAAAAGAAAGAAAAAAAAGTTCAAAAGATTTAGAAACTAATAAAAAAATTAAATAGATATATATATGTTGCATGTGAGTGGTTCGCGAATTCTGGAAGGATATCGATACAGTGTCTCATTCCTGTGATAATCGTGTCTGCAGTGGGAGTCGTGCGCGGTTCATCTCCTTAGTGACTCGGGAGAAACCAAAAGAAAGAAAGGAAGGAGAGAAAGAAAAGGAATAAAACACAGTGAGAAGAACGCATCCGCTTGAACATCGAGACGCAGAAATTGCTGGCATCATCCGAAGAAGAGCGAGAAAAAATAGAAGAAGGATAGAAAAGAAGAGAAGAAAACGAAGAGAATAAAAGAGAGAGAGAAAAAAATAAGATGAACTAAAAGCCGAGGAAGAGAAGAGAAGAGAGAGAGAGCGAAACTAGAAAAGCGAAAGACCTCAACGTAACGGACATTACCTCGCTAAGACGAGTATCAGCCAGACCGACTGAAGCTTAAAGTGAGTGCATGGTGCAACACACAATACTTGGCATCACCGTTGGCACTCTTGTCGGCACCTGCCCACCCAACCCTTGCCCTTCTCTCCTTTCCTCCTCCCCCATTTTTTCCTTCCCTTCTCTCCTTTCCTCTTCCCCCCTTTTTCCCTTCCCTTTCTTCTCTCCTTTCTTCTTCCACCTTTTTTCCTTCCCTTCCATCTCTCTTTCTATCCCTTCCCGTTTTCTTCCTCTCTCAATTCCCCATCGTTCTCCCCATTTCCTTCTCATCTCTTTCTCCTTCCTTATACCCTCTTTCCCCTTCTTCCACCACTTTCCCCTTTCCCTTCTCTTCCTCCCCTTTGCCCTTCTCTCTCCCTTTCCTCCTTCCCCCTCTTTTCTTCCCTTCCTTCTCTTCTCTCTTTCTATCCCTTCCCCTTTTCTTCCCCTCTCAATTCCCCATCGTTCTCCCCATTTCCTTCTCATCTCTTTCCCCTTCCTTTTCCCCTTTCCATCCCATCTCAAGCCTTATACTTTCTTCCCTCTTTTTCCACCACTTCTCTTCCTTCTCTCCCCCTCCCTTTTCTCTTTCTCCCCTTCTCCTCTCCTCTCTTCTCCTCTCTCTCTTCCCCTCATTTGGCGCACGCTTATATCAGGCGCATTTGAGAAGGATGTTAGAAAGATGGAGAAGGAGGAGGGAAGTACGAAGGAAGAAAGGAAGACGGAGGAGAGGTAAAGGGAAGAGGAGAAGGAACCAGAAGAAAGGAGTGTAAGAGGGAGGAGAAGGAAAGGGTGTATTTGAGATAAAAGAAAAGAAGGAGAAGGGACTAGTGAAAGAAAAAATAACTAAAACTAAAAAGAGAAGTTAGAAGGAGAGGAAGAGAGGAGAGAGGGAAGGAAAAGAGGAGGAGGAGGAGAGAGAGAAGGAAAAGAGGATGAGAGAGAGAGAAGACGAAGAGGAGGAGAGAGAGAGAAAAAGAAGAGGAGAAGGAGAGGAGGAGGAGAGAGGGAAGGAGAGTGCGAGGGTGTGCGACGGTGATGCGAGGTGGTGGCGCCATGCACTGCTTGTGTCTTAGTAATGAGTCGCTTGCCTTCACAGAACCTCGCCCACGTGTTATGACTGGGGAAGAATTTCCTCTTTTTTTCATAAAGTTTTTAAAAATATTTCTAGATTGTTATGTTTTTTTAGGGGATGAATAATTAGCTCATGTGTATATATGATTATAACAAGTCATAGTTTTGATACATTCGAGTCATTTTGCTGTGATATGTAACGTAATATAACTTATATTTCAATAGCATCTGATTTGTTTTAATTGTAGCATGAAGTTAATGTTTGATGTCAACTTTGGACCTTATTAAGTTAGTGAATTGTCCAAAGGCTTGTATCCCTTCACTCATGAACTCGATTTCTGATTGGTTAACAAAAGAACAATAAGGAAAATTATTAAATGATAGTAAATCTTCAATTGTTATAAGGCCATAACTAAAAGCACCTAAATATAAGATTAGTATTGTGAAAAAAGGACTAAAATCAGAAGAAAACACGTGTTTACATTCCGCCGAGAGGGTCTGAAGAGCGGCTGAAAGCAACGCGGTCTCTAATTGGCTGCTATTTACGGTCACGTGATTGCAACGACCAATCAGCTTTCGAGTTTCAGAGAGTGAACGTGCAGGAAGTCTGGATATTTATGCAAATGTATGAGATCACTTTTTTTCCGTTTGTTTGTTGCTTTTTTTCGACTGCGTGCGATTGTTTTTGTGCAGTGGCGTGTGAGCACATTTGGAGGAAGTGAAAGCGCATGTTTATTTTGTTTTGCTGATTTTACTAACGTCTTTCAATTTTGTTTATTTGTGGTTTCGTAGTAATAGTACTTTTAGGAATTACTACTACTGCTATTTGTTTCATGATAATACAGCGTGTATGGATATTAATGCTACCTGTGGCAAGTGCTATCACAGCACGAATCCCATTATTTCCACTACTAATACTATTATTAGTATATTTTTTTAGAATACTACTTTACTGCTTTACTACTACTACTACTACCATCACTACCACCACTACTTCTTCTTCTTCTTCTTCTTCTTCTTCTTCTTCTTCTTCTTCTTCTACTACTACTACTACTACTACTACTACTACTACTACTACTACTACTACTACTACTACTACTACTACTACTTTTATCCTTGGCAAGAAACCGGGTTGAAGTATGTGTGGATTCGTGCATGCCAAGGTTAATACTGTGGCGATAAACCTTCCTTCACTCCAGGTCTACTTGGTAAGTCATTTTGCTTTGATTAACCTGAAGGAAATCCGTAAGTAACGTTTGATATTTGAATTTAGTGTTATTGATGTTATTGGTTTATGGTTTATTTCGTCTGAGGTGTTTAGTGATTTTTTTTTCTTTTTTTTGGGGGGGAGGGTGTCTCTGAAAATCGTGGTGATTGTTATTGCGAAATTTCCTGTGATTGCGAAAGCATCGTCGACAAAGGGATTCGATTGCGCTTTACGATTATATTTTGTTTCTTTCTGCCTTCTGGTTTCCGATTTTAGAACAACAGTCGGTTGGAAATGTGAGAGAACAAAGCACAGCGAGCGACGACAGAGAAAAGCATGTGAGTGTGTGTCGGGAAAGTGAACAAAACGAGTGACGGCGGAAACCAGGTGGCGAGCTAGTCACGTGACCTTTGTGCCTTCACGCTGGCGTTTTGTTATTTTTTTCTTTCTTTTATTGTTTTTCTTTCGTGTTTTTTTGATACGTGAGTTTTTGTTGCAGTAGGGCTCCTCGTTTGAGGCAGATGACTTATTTGTCTTCCGAGAGAGAGAGGGGGAAAATAGATTGAGAGAGAGAGAGAGATAAACTGAGACAGAGAAATAGAGAGAGAGGAGAGAAAGAAAGAGAGAGAGAGTGAGAGATTAACTGAGACCGAGAACAAGAGATAGAGGAGAGAAAAAAAGAGAGAGAGAGAGAGAGAGAGATCGACTGAGACAGAGAAATAGAAAAGAGAGAGAAGAGAGTGAGAAAGAAAAAGGGTAAAAAAATAAAGAAAGAGAGTGAGGGAGAGAAAGAATGAAATTAAGAAAGAGAGGAAGAGAGAGAGAATCGGAGAGAAATAGAACCTTGTTTACGCGAAGGCGATGCAGGAAAAGCCACTATTATACACGGGGATAAGCCTTTATTTTAAGATGGCTTCGGGAACTCAGACGAGTCAGGAAAGGGGTATCGGGCCAAGATAAGAGTAAACATCTTCCTTTTTTTTGTCTTTCATTTTTTTTTCTTTCTTTTTATTCGGTTTCCATTGGAGTTTAAATTGCCTTTGCGTGTGTGAGTTTCTTTTTCTTTCTCTTTCTTTCTTTTTTTTTCTTTTTAGCACTTCTTGATTTTATTTTTGCCTCGGATTTACTTTTTTTCTGAGTGATATATAACATTAGTTGAGAAATAAGATTAAAAACGTGGGAAATAGAGAGATGAAAGAAGGGAAAGAGAAGAAGAGGGAGAGGAAAAAGAAGGAAAGGGGAACGAAAGCGGGGAGAGAGAAGGAGAAGGTGAGAAAAGCGGGGAAAGAGAAGGACGGGAAAAGGGGAAAGGGAGAGAAAAGAGAAGGAATAGGAGAGGAAGAATGAGGAAAGGGAGGAGAAAGAGAGGGAAAGGGAGAGAAAAGAGAAGGAATAGGAGAGGAAGAATGAGGAAAGGGAGGAGAAAGAGAGGGAAAGGGAGAGAAAAGAGAAGGAACAGGAGAGGAAGAAGGAGAAAAGGGGAAAGAAAGAGAATAGAAGGGAGAGGAAAGAGAAGAAAAGGGAGAGGAAGAAGAAGGAAAGGTAGGAAAAAGAGAAGGAAATTGAGGAGAAAGAGAGGAAAAGAGAAGGGAAGGAAAAAGGGAAACGCTACGAGAACCACGTGACTTTTCCAATATCACCCGATGTTCAAGAACAAGAACTTGCCCTTGCGACTCTGCGAGAAGAAACTCGTTTGGAGTGTTGTCTCGTCTTCTTTCTTTGTCTTGTCTCGGAGTTCTCTTCTTGTTTCCTTCTTATTGTATTTCGTTTTTGTTTTTCTTTCTTTTCTTTTTTTTCTTTTTTGTTTGTTCCTTTCTCTCTCTCTTTTTTTTCCTTTACTTGTTTTTCCTTGTACTTCCTTCTATATCTTTTCTCCATTTCCTCCACTCTTTCTTTCCTCTCTTGTTTTCCTCTGTTCCCTCTTCCATCTCTTCTTCCCTTCCTCCTCTTTCCTTCCTTGTCTTCCTTCCTTCATCCTCTTTCCTTCCCTCCCTTCTCTTCCTTCCCTCTCCCTCCCTGCCTCCCACTTTCCATCACTTCCCTCTTCCTCTCTCCTTCCCTCCCTTCCCTCTTCCTCTCTCCTCCCCTCCCTCCTCTTTCCATCCCTTCTTTCCTTCCATCTACTCCTTCATTAATAAAAAAAAAGGTGGAACAGAAAAAGTCTTAAGGAAACGAAGGAGGGAAAACACGCTCCTTCAGTCTCGCCAGAGCGCCGTCTAGAAGATTCCTGAAGACGTGAACCGGTCAGCTGAAGAAAGAACTGGGGGGGTGGGGAGGGGATGAGAGGGATGGAGGAGCTTACAGGGGACTGGAGGATGAGGGAAAACGGGTGGGGGTGGGGGGGACGGGGGAATGGGATGGGGGCATGGGGGAGAGGAGAGAGGGGGGGGTGTCAGGGGATCGGAGGAGGAGAGGGAGACGGGGGAGGGGTTATGGGGGGAGAGGGGGGTATTGCATCCCTGATCATAATACAAAACTTCTTGACTTGCGCGGGGTGGGGTTTTAAGGTATGTTGGGGTGGGGTGGGGGTGGGGGAGGAGGGAGGGGGTGGTCGCTGGAGTAGGGAAGAGGAGGAATAAGAAAAGTTACATATCGTTGCAACAGCGAGTTCCTCTGCGGTTGCGGGGGTGTTGATAGTCTCTCCTTCTCCTCCTTTTACTCTGCTTTTTGTATCTCTTCTCTTCCCCCTCCCATTCCTCCTTTTTCCTCCCCTATTCTGCCTTATCACTTGTCTCGCCTCCTTCTCCGTTTCATCTCCCTCTCTATCTGTCTATCTATCTATCTATCTATCTATCTCTCCCATTCACACACACACACAAACAAACTAATTCATCCTATCACTCCCTAGCTTCCTATTCTTCCCCCTTTCGCTTCCTCCAAAACAACGGAAGAAAAAAGATAATCCTGAAGCTGAAACTTGGCTGCCCTTCGAGTACAGTCTTCTTGTCCTCTCTCTCTCTTCTCTTCTCTATCTCTTCTCTATCTCTTTATCTTTATCTTTATCTTTATCTTTATCTTTATCTCTTTCTCTCTCTCTCTCTCTCTCTCTCTCTCTCTCTCTCTCTCTCAATCTTTCTCTCTCAATCTCTCAATCTCTCCCTTTCTCTCTCAATCTCTCAATCTCTCCCTTCTCTCTCTCTCTCTCTCTCTCTCTCTCTCTCTCTCTCTCTCTCTCTCTCTCTCTCTCTCTCTCTCTCTCTCTCGTTATCTCAATCTCTCTCTTTCTCTCTCTTTCTCTTTCTCAATCTCTCTCTCTCTCTCCCTCTCCCTCTCTCTCGTTATCTCAATATCTCTCTCTCAATCTCTCTCCTTCTCTCTCTAATCTCTCTCTCTCTCTCTCTCTCTCTCTCTCTCTCTCTCTCTCTCTCTCTCTCTCTCTCTCTCTCTCTCTCTCTCTTACTCTCTCTCTCTCACTCTTACCTCTCTCTCTCTCTCTCTCTCTCTCTCTCTCTCTCTCTCTCTCTCTCTCTCTCTCTCTCTCTCTCTCTCTCTCTCTCTCTCTCTCTCTCTCTCTCAGTATCTCCCTTTCTCTCAATCTCTCTCTCCCCTTTCCTCTCTCTCCTCCTCCTCCTCATACTCCCCCTCCCCCTTCACACCACGCTCCGGAAACACCCCTCCCCCTCCCCCTCCCCATCTCCCTCTCTCTCCTCCTCCTCCTCCTCCTCCCTCCCCCTCCCCCCTTCGTCGAAAGAAGTGATGCAACAGATTATCCTCCCTCTGTGACGTCGACAACACCGTAAGACGAGATATCACGGGAGGGACATCTCAGGAACCCCCCCCCCCTCCCTACCCTCCCTAATCCCCCTTCCGCTCCCCCCATCGCATCCTGACCTCCCCGTCGGCATCTCGGGAACCCCCCTCCCTACCCTCCTCCCCACACTGCTCCCCCCATCGTGTCCTGACCTCCTCGTCGGCATCTCGGGAACCCCCCCCCCCTCTCTAATACCCACTGTGCTCCCCCCATCGCGTCCTGACCTCCCCGTCGGCTCGCATAACGATCTGAAGTCTGTAGTTGAGGGAGGTGAGAGGGGGTATGAAGATGGGAGGGAGAGAGAGAAGGAAGGAAGGAAGAGGGAGGAATTGGTAGGGAGAAAGGGTGGGGGGAGAAGGGAGAAAGTCTAGAGATGGGAAGGGGGAGAGAGAGAAGGAAGGAAGGAAGAAGATGGAATTGGTAGGGAAAAAGGTTGGGGAATAGTCTAGGGATGGGGAGGGGCAGAGAGAAAAGGAAGGAAGGAGGAAATGGTAGGAAGGAAAGGTAGGGGCAAAGGTGGATAGGGATGGTCAAGGAGGGAAGGAAAGAAGAAGAAGAGGGACGAGACAGGCAGTCAGTCAGTCAGTCAGATTGAACTCAAAGATAGAGCAATACCTATTTGTCTGTTTATTTGTTTGACTGTCTATCCATCTGCCTTACTATCTACTTATCTGTTTGTCTGTCTATAAAGTCAGCCATACAGAGAGACAGACAGAAAGAAAAGAGAGGAGAGCAATAAAGATCTAAATCCCAGAGTGCCTCGTCCATTCGTCACCCCCCCCCCCCGTGGCTCTTCGGGTAGTTAGCGCAAGCAGGGGACGCCTTGGCCACTCTGCTCAGACTCCTGCTCGAGATGAGTCAGCCGGCAGACCTTCTGCTATGCACTTGTTTGTTTGGCCGCCGTCTCTCGCTCTTAAAATCTGTCTGTCTGTCTATTTGTTTAATTGTTTGACTATCTCTGTCTGTTTGTTTGTCTAAATATATATCTGTCTGCCTGTCTGTCTACTCTATCGATTTGTCTGTCTACCTGTCCATCGATCCGTCTGTTTACCTGTGTATCTATCTATCCAGATATCTATTTCACACTCTCTTGATTCCCCTTTCCACTCTGTCATATCCAATGCTTAGTTTTCGTCTTCTTCTTGGTTCATTATCATCTTCGTCCGTTTTTCTTATATTTATTCTTTCCTCTTCCTCCGTTCATAGAATATATATTTAGTTCAAGTGTCATGTTATCACCATGCTTCGTATACGTCTCCCCCCCCCCCTACCGCTGATTCATCGATGAGTCGTTCATTTGAGCCAAGTCTTCATGAGTGAGGCAACGGCGAAGCGAATATTTGTCGGTGACGCCATCAACGGAGGATTAGTTGTGACGTCACTTCGCTGCGTCATCGTTCGGGTATGTGACGTCATCGCCCGAGAGTATGCGCGGGGGTAGGCGGGGGAAGGGGAGGGGGAGGGGGGACAGGGGTTGGGTGATGGCGGAGACAGGGGAGGGGATGGGGGATAGTGGGTAATAGGGAGGAGGATGGGGGATAGGGGATGTAGGAGGAGAGGAGGACGGGGTAGTGGGCAAAGGGAAGGAGCTAAGCGTGCGCGGACTTGTTCTGGGTAGCTCGCGCTCGACTGGGCGAGGGCGGCGGGCTTTCAGTGGGCGGGGATGGGCGCCGAGAGGGAGCAGGAGTCGAAGGAAGAAAAAGAGGAAAGGGAAAAGAAGAAATAAGACAATAGCGAGGACAGTATGATTGGAGGGGGCGAGGGAGTGGGAAGAATGTCGGCGGGAGTGATAGTTACGGTGATAATAATCGAGAAAGAGAGAGAGAGGAAATGAAGGAATGCGAATGAGGAATAGTAGAGGGAATGATACTGGAAGAGGAGGATAGGAAATTAGCGAATATGGGAGAATAGGAGAGTGCTAACAAGGCCAAACGAACGTATGACAGACAGACAGACGGACGGAGAGACGGAGACAGAAAGAGAGAAGTAAGAGAGGGAAGCGAAGAGAGGAGAGCGAAGAGAGAAGCAAGGAAGAAAGCGAAGAGACAAGCAAGGAAGAAAGCGAAGAGACAAGCAAGGAAGAAAGCGAAGAGACAAGCAAGGAAGAAAGCGAAGAGACAAGCAAGGAAGAAAGCGAAGAGACAAGCAAGGAAGAAAGCGAAGAGAGATCCCCCGCCACATGGCTCCTGACCATAAGCGCTCTTGAGAGGACCTTGGCGACAGACGGCGCTGCTGGCCATCGCAGCCCGAAGCACTGGCCGAGGGAGGCAGACAGGCAATCATGCACGGCCGTGTGCTGGCTGCATGGCGAGTCTGGCGAGAGATAGGGAGCGAGGGAGATGGAGGGAGGGAGGGAAGGAGTGGTGGGGGAAAGAGGGAGGGAGGGAGGAGGGGAAGCAGTGGTGGGGGAAGGAGGAAGGAGGAGGGAGGAGGGGAAGGAGATGGAGGGAGCGAGGGAGATGGGGTGGTGGGGGAAAGAGGGAGGGAGGGAGGAAGGGAAGGAGTGGTGGGGGAGGAGGAAGGGATGGTGGAGGAAGGAGGGGAAGGAGGGAGGGAGGAGAGGAAAGAAGGGGATAGAGAAAGAGAGAGAGAGATAAGGAGAGAAAGAAAGGAAGAAAGAGAGAGAATATAAAAACTAAAATTCCAAGCATATTTCCGCGCATCCCCACTCGCCGTCCACCCAGGACCCTCGACACATGACGACCGCCCCCGCCCAGCGTCGAGCGGAACAGACCAGAAGGGTATAGCTTACGACGGCGGCTCGAGGGCGGGATACGATACAGAGCAGGCGCAGAAGAGGCCAAAAAAAAACGGGCGTTGTGTGTAACTAGATGCAATGAGAAGAGAGAGAGAGAGAGAAAAAATGAATGTCAGGGAAAGTGAAAGTGTAAAAGGGGGAGTTGCGAATTGTTGACTTTGCATATTTTCTTGTTTTGTTTTTATTTTGTTATTTTTTTCTTGCTTTTATTGTTCTGCGTTTGCGTAAGAGGGGGAAACTGCGGGCGAGGAGTGAGGTCGAGAGAGAGAGAGAGAGAGAGGGAAGGCAAGAAGAAGAAGGAGAAGAAGAGAGAGTGAGTGTGTGAGAAACGCACGGGGAAGAGGAAAGGAAACACAGATATACAGATAATTAGAGAGACAGACAGGTAGATAGATAGACAGATAGAGAAAAGTCCGGAATCACAAACAGACGAATTTTACCTCCAAACGCAGGAACTAGAGAGACAAAAAAGAAAGGAAGAAAAAAAGAAATAGCAAGGGTGGAAGAGAGCAAACATAGGTGCGTGGAAGGGAAGGCAAACCTCAAGGCCAAGAAAAAAGGAGAAAGGAATAAAAAAACAAGTCATGGTTAGTGAAAGAGGGAGAGGGGGGGATATGAGGCAGGAGGTGGGGGGGATAGGAGGCAGAAGGGGGGGGATAGGAAGCAGGAGGGGGGGGGGATAGGAGGCAGGGGTATAGGGTACATGGTATGGGCGGTATAGCGGTCGGGTATACGGGTATAAGGGTGGGTATAATGGGGGTTTCAAGGCGTGGGTTATTTAGGGAGGAGGGACCGCGGCGTAGAAATATAATGATAATAGATTGGAGAATTAAGAAAGTTAATCCTACGGGGGGTGGGGAGAGGGGGATTAGGAACACCAATCACAGGACGAATGTACGAATTGTGATTACACGAAATAGCGAAGACGGATTGGAGAGGGAATACCAATCAGCAAATGGAAGAATTAAAGGATTAGAACATTAGAGGCTGCGTGTAACGAACAAAAAACAGCAACAACAACAACGTACTGTTCTTGTGTTGTTTGTTTGACGAAATACAATAGCGACGGCGATTCGGGTGACTAACAAGGAGGCAAACATGCAAACAACGAACCTTATACTGGAGGTTTGTGTGTCTCTCTGCGTCTGCTCTTCCTCTCCTTTCGTTTCTTCTGTTCTCTCTTTCTGTTTTTTTCCTTTCTTTTCTTGGTCTTTTCTTGATTGTCTCTGTTTTATATATAATGTTTCTCTCTTTCTTTCTCTCATCCTCCTTCTCCTTCTCCTTCTCCTTTTCTCTCTCTCTCTCTCTCTCTCTCTCTCTCTCTCTCTCTCTCTCTCTCTCTCTCTCTCTCTCTCTCTCTCCCGCGTCCGATTCTCATCCTCCTTTCATTCTCTCCCCCCTCTAACATATTTTATCCTTCTATCCTCCTTCTCTCCTCTTACACTCCTTCTCTCCCTTCCTCTCTCTTCCCTCTTTCCTTCTTCATCCTTCTCTCTTCTTCCTGTCTCCCCTATCTACTTCAGTTTATCCTTTTCCCTCTCTCTATCCCCTCTTCTTGACTCTCCCTCTTTCCTCCTTTCTCCCGTCTCCATTTCTCCATCATTCTCCTCTCCTCCCTATTCCCCCCCCAGTCCCACCCTCCCTCCCTCCCCCCATTTCTCCATCGTTCTCCTCACCTCCCTATTCCCCCCCAGCCCCCAGTCCTACCCCCACCCCCATTTCTCCATCGTTCTCCTCACCTCCCTATTCCCCCCCAGTCCCCCAGTCCCTACCCCCACCCCCATTTCTCCATCGTTCTCCTCACCTCCCTATTCCCCCCCAGCCCCCAGTCCTACCCCCACCCCATTTCTCCATCGTTCTCCTCACCTCCCTATTCCCCCCCAGCCCCCAGTCCTACCCCCACCCCCATTTCTCCATCGTTCTCCTCACCTCCCTATTCCCCCCCAGCCCCCAGTCCTACCCCCACCCCCATTTCTCCATCGTTCTCCTCACCTCCCTATTCCCCCCAGCCCCCAGTCCTACCCCCACCCCCATTTCTCCATCGTTCTCCTCACCTCCCTATTCCCCCCCAGCCCCCAGTCCTACCCCCACCCCCATTTCTCCATCGTTCTCCTCACCTCCCTATTCCCCCCCAGCCCCCAGTCCTACCCCCACCCCCATTTCTCCATCGTTCTCCTCACCTCCCTATTCCCCCCCCAGTCCCACCCCCACCCTCCCTCCCCCCATTTCTCCATCGTTCTCCTCACTTCCCTACCCCCCCCCCCAGTCCTACCCCCTCTCCCACCCCCCATTTCGCCAGCGTTCTCCTCTCCTCCCTATTCCTCCCCCCCAGTCCCACCCCCTCTCCCACCCCCCATTTCTCCATCGTTCTCCTCACCTCCCTATTCCCCCACCCCAGTCCTACCCCACCCTCCCTCCCCCCATTTCTCCATCGTTCTCCTCACCTCCCTATTCCTCCTCCCCAGTCCCACCCCCTCTCCCACCCCCCATTTCTCCATCGTTCTCCTCACCTCCCTATTCCTCCCCCCCAGTCCTACCCCCACCCTCCCTCCCCCCCTTTTCAGACCGCACTAGCCTGCTATTGAATGAAATGTTGAATGAAAAGATTGCATGATAAATTTGCGTCCGCGGTTTGATTTGAAGCAATGCGCTGTCATTTTATTTTGTATTTTTTTCTTTTATCTTTTGTTTTCTTGTCATGACTTTTTTTTTTTTTTTTTTTTTTTTTTTTTTTGCGGTTGATGAGATATTGAGATATTAGAGAGTTGGAAGGTATTTTTTCTTTCGGATTTTCTCTCTCTCTCTCTTTCTCTCTGTCTGTCGGTCTCTCTCTCTCTCTCTCTCTCTCTCTCTCTCTCTCTCTCTCTCTCTCTCTCTCTCTCTCTCTCTCTCTCTCTCTCTCTCTCTCTCTCTCTCTCGTTCGTTTTTTTTTTTTTTTTTTTGTTGTTTTTTGTCTTGTCATTTATGTACATCATTTGATTTTTCTTTCACATTTTCTCTCTTTTTTGTTTTTTGTCTTATCATTAATGTACTTAATTTGATTTCTCTATTCATTTTTTTCCTGTCTGCCCATAAATCTATCCCCATATCCATCATTCTGACACTCTATAAATAATTCTTCTCTCTCTAACCATCTCTCCATCCCTATCGCCCACCTTGACTATCCCATCCCATCCTTATCTATCCGTCAAAGGACTCTCATCTATCCGTCTAAGGCAGCACAATATAGCACTGTTTACGGACATATCTTCTAAGGCGGACAGATAGCACAATATAACACTGTTCTCTGTTCTTGTTCGCCGATAATTGTTCTCCCAAGCAACTCGTCTTTACCGGAAGCAGCAAGAACATTAAGGTGGAAGATTTAGTGTGTAATGAGAGGGGGAGAGGGGTAGGGGGGTAATGGGGAGAATGGGGGGTGGGGGTGTTGCTGAGCCACTGTGTACCGTTTGACCTTCGTTGTTGGGGTTTCTTCTTATTCCTCTTCGTATTCTTCTTCTTCTCCTTCTTCGTATTCTTATTCATCTTCTGTTTCTATTTCTTCTTCATCGTCTTCTTATTCTCTTTCTTTTTTCTTCTTCTCCTTTCTCGTCTGCTTCTTCTTTTTATTCATCATCGTCTTCGTCTTTTTCATCTTCTTTTTCTTTTTCTTGTTCTTTGTCGTCTTCCTCTTCGTTTTCTACTTCTGTTTCTGTGTTTTTCATGATTTCGTATTTAGTTTTGTTTTCTTTGTGTGTTTGTTTATTTGGTTATTTTCTCTGGATTTCCATGTTTGTCTCGTTCTTCCTGTTTTTGCTCTTTCATTCTCTTTCGTTTATTCTCATTTCCTTCCATTATCATACATTTTCCCTCGTTTTCCCTGTTCCTCTGTTTTCGTTCTCTCATTCTCTCTGTTTTTTCCTCACTTCCCTCGTTTTCCCTTTTCCTCTGTTTTCGCTCTCATTCTCTTTCGTTTTTTCTCATTTCCTTCCTTTATCGTATATTTTCCCTCGTTTCCCTCTTCCTCCTCGTGGCTATTATCCGCTCCAAAATCAACAAAGCGGCGGGCAAGAATGGCGGCAAAACAAGCGAAGAACCGGAAATGGTTTATCTGTCTGGCCTCCCTTCCCCCTTCACCTCCCCCTATCCCTTCCCCCTCCCTCCCCCTCGCCCCCTCGTCTCCTCTCCTCCTTCGGCCATCCTTTCCTTCCCCCGTT
Organism: Penaeus vannamei; assembly: GCF_042767895.1. NCBI lineage: Eukaryota > Metazoa > Arthropoda > Malacostraca > Decapoda > Penaeidae > Penaeus > Penaeus vannamei. The sequence continues at coordinate 34,767,855 of NC_091568.1, read as the reverse complement.
CACACTCCTCTTCCTCCTCGTCTCCCATCTCTTCCTCTTTCACACTCCTCCTCATCCTCCTCTTCTCGTCTCCCTTCCTTCCCCCCTTCCTTCCCCCCTTCACACTCCTCTTCCTCGTCTCTCATCCCTTCCTCTTTCACACTCCTCCTCCTCCTTCTCGTCTCCCTTCCTTCCCCCCTTCACACTCTTCGTCTTCGTCTCCCTTCCTTCCCCCTTTTACACTCCTCCTCCTCCTCCTCCTCTTCCTCCTCATCTCCTTTCCTTCACACTCCTCTTCCTCCTCGTCTCCCTTCCTTCCCCCTTTTATACTCCTCTTCTTCGTCTCACTTCCTTCACACTCCTCTTCCTCCTCGTCTCCCTTCCTTCCCCCCTTCACACTCCTCTTCTTCGTCTCCCTTCCTTCCCCCCTTCACACTCCTCCTTCTCGTGTCCCTTTCCCCTTCACTCACCTCTTACCCATCGCCTCCTTTGCCCCATACCCTTCCTATACGTTATTGAAAGAGAAATTATGGTAGGACGAAGGGAAGTAGAGGGAGGGAGGACGAAGGAATGGAAAAAGGGGAAGGGAGGAAGGTATGAAAAGGAGAAGGGAAGGAAAGGAGGCAAATGGGGGGAAGGGAGGAAAAGGAGGGAGAAAGGAAGGTAGGAAAAGAGGGAAGGGGAAGGAAGGAAGAGCACGATCAGGTATCGCGCGAAAATCGCCCGTATTGCACCGTGAACGAGGAGTCAGAGCTATTTTTAGAAACTGATGCCATTTACGCCGCCCTTCCTTCCTCCCTCCCCCCCTCCCCCTCTCCTCAATCCTTACCCCTTCCTACCTATCATCCGTCGGATCCCTTTCTCCTCCCCCCTCCTCCCCCCCCTCCCCAAGGACTCCCTCTTCAGCAAGTGCATTAGGAAAACGTCATTAAACCGCTGTCAACTCGCCGATGACGTCACCTTCCCGTTGACACCTGCAACACGTCGAGTTGCACGATGAACTGATCACATCACCTTCACGCGCGGTAGATCATGACTGATGATTTCAAAAGTGTTTATTTTTAGTTGTGATGTCATACTGTGCAGGGGGGAGGGGGAGGGGGGGTAATAGGAGGAAGGGGTGGGGGTATGCACCTGTTTACACGTGGCAAGTGGGCGTTTTTTTGTTGTTTTTGTTTTGTTTCCGTCATTTTTCGTTCATTTTTGTTTTGTCGTTTTATTTATTTACCTGAATATTTTTTTCGAGTTTGGAATTATAATGTTGGTCTGTGATGTCCACGTGAGAGCGGGTTTTCTTATTATTACTATCATTGTTGTTGTTTATGTAGATATTGTTGGTACTCTTGTTATTGTTGTGAGTGTTATTATAGTAATTATTATCGTTATTTTCTTTATCGGTATCATCACCACCACCAACAACACCATCACCACCACCACCACCACCACCACCACCATTACCATTACCATTACCATCACCATCATCACCATCACGATCACCACCATCACCCCCACCACCACCAGCATCACTATCATCACCACCACTATCACAACCATCATCATCTTCATCACCATCTCCATCTTCATCATAATCTTAATCATCATCATCATCACCACCACCACAATAATCATCACCATCACCACAATAATCATCATTATCACCACCACCACAGTAATCATCACCATCATCACCACCACAATAATCATCACCATCATCACCACCACCACAACCATCATCGTATCACCATCATCATCTCCATCTTCATCATAATCATCACCATCATCACCACCACCACCACAATAATCATCATCACCACCACCATTATCTTTTCTCATAATTGTGAAACGAAGGATGGAATGAGATAAGACATGTATATAGGACGACGGTGGAGAGAACAACACGCGAGAAGGTAAGCGAGCGTTAAAAATGGCGGTTGCGGAGTGTCTGGGATATCAGGTGTGTTTTATGTTAATTGGGCACCTCAAGGACGTTTAGAGGGGAGGGGAAAGGGAAAGGGGAAAACGTCGCTTGGAATTGGGTTTCGAGAGAGAGAGAGAGAGGGAGGGAGGGAGGGAGGGAGGGAGGGAGGGAGAGTCAACAGAAAACAGAAACGGGAAAGAAAACGGATTTTTTGGGGCGTAGGGGGGAGGGGGGAGGTGTGTGTTTTTTTTTTTTTTGAGGGGTGGGATTACGAAGCATGTATGATAGAAGGGGAAAAAACAAGTGAAAAAAAAAGATAGAGAGGGGGAAAGAGTTCATGTCTGGGGGGAAATCTACCCGAGTTGAGACGTTATTAGCAGTGGGAGTGACTTATCCCGCCCACACTTGCATATATGACAACACTCCGACCGGTGCATGTCAGGGTCACGCAAGCCAAGACAGTGATAAGCCCTCTACGGACGTATGGTCGACGCTCTCCCATCCCGCCGAAGGGATTTTCGACCGTGTGTGTAGCGGGTATATGAGCGTGCAACTCTCCTTTCACCGAAGCACATCCTGACTCGTACAGATACGTCCTTTCGGCGCGTAGGATATTAGCCCTTATTACAGCCCCCTTTAGGGTTCACTTTCGCTTGGCGTGGTGACTAGTCATAAACCCTTTACATGTTCAAAGACCTCCCAGAGCGGAGCCGCGTTAAGTTGACCGTAAACTATATTTATACTTGGATTGCTTAGGCCTATAATGTGGGGTCGTCGAGGGGCGCACAATGGCTCCTTCCCTTTGACTACTTTCGCCTAGTTGAGGGAGAGCATTGTCGCAGATTGAGTGCAACGAGAGTCTGTGGCTCGTATGCGGGTCCGACCGGCATGTGGCTGTACAGCGTGTGTTGCCTCCGCTCCATTTTCCGCGCCGAAATAGGCTCCCATAGCTTCCCTCTTCATGGCACTCGTTCTCGGTCCCTCCAGTGCCCCAATACGCCCCCAAACAACGTGCGGAAGTCCATCCCCGTGCACAAACCCGCGTACATCCAGCACCGTGTGCGTGTGTGCTCATACCCGGCATCAGGCCGTGCGGGTCTCCCTCCCGGCCACAACCATGAGCGGTTCTGCTGGAGCCTCCTGCTGCCCGGGCCCCGTCAGTCAGTCACTGGAGCTTGTGCGAGTGTACGGGAGTCCCCAGAGCTCCCTGTGCTTTGCCTGCCTACCATGCACGCGACGGTGCACCTGAGGAGCGGGCGGGGGCGCTAGTGATCCTTTCGGAAAGAGAATCAACAGGAGGAGAAGGAGATCATTGGAGGGAGACTTAAGGAAATACTGATCCACGGTGCTTTGTGTTTGTCATAGGTGTTTTTCTTTGATGTTTTGCGTGTTTTATGTGTGTGAGGGGGAGAGAGGGAATTGAGACGAACCAGGGGAAGACAAGGGGGAGGGGGAACCGGAGTGCCCTGCGATCGACGAAGACCTGGAAGAAGATTAGTGCGAAGATCCCGGCAAGATGAAGCGATCAAGGTAGGCTTCCCCCCATCACTGTAACTTGACAACCGTGTGTCTGTATGTCTGAGTGTGTGTCTGAATTTTTTTATGTATTTTTTATAATTATCTTGTCACATAAATACATAGACGTCCTGAAAGGAATGTCCGTCCTGAGGGAAATACCTCTTGAATAGTTATAGCTCCTTCTGCAACCGAGTCATCGCTGGTATTCCGCCGTCTTTGCATATCAATTGCATATTTACCTTGCTTAGTCTGGTGCCTGGGGGAGAGGATAATGAGATGTCATTCTGATGGAGAGTGACTGGCGACGTGCTGCTCATATAAGGAGGAGAGTCTGTGAATCCGTCTGATGTTTGTTTTCTTCTCTGCTTCTCTGTGTCTTTTGCTGTTGTCGCGATTCCTTTTCAGTCCACTCTTCTTCGCGATCACCTTATTATTCACCAGTTCTCCTTCCTCGCTTGATAGCATCCTTTCCTCATCTTCGTGGCCACCCCCGCCGAGAATTTAGCATCGAAAACATCCAATACGAGCGTAATTGAACACTCCCATCTCTTTTCCTTCTCCCTCAACACACACTTGTTGCTCCTTTTCGCCCACGAGTATCAGACACGTTTTCTATGTAGGGGAAAGAGCTGAGGGGGGTGTCTGCGCTAGATCCGACGGCGGCTCCCTCAACCTTGACCTATGCCCCTCCCCCCTCCCCTCTTCCCTATACCCCTACACCCTGACCCCCACCCTTCGAGGTCACCGGAAGAGCTTTCACGTTGATGCCAGCGTAACTGACATACTTAACTTCTTATAGTTAGTTACGTTCGCTGCGCTTGTAGACGTCGTAGACACTGGTAGACGCTTGTCGTAAATGTCTGCGGGAGGCCACAGGCAGTCTGGGCCCCCTGGTGTAGCGTTACTCCTCAGCTTGAACATACCCAACGATTGGTGCCCACTGATGACCCAGTCCCAGATGGCGATGCAACACAAGTTTTCTCGATTTATAGAAACATCATATGTGTAAAAAAAAATCGATTTAATCATCCCAATTAAGGGGGAGATGTCTATAGGCCGAACAGACAGACAGGTCGAGAGTCTGGAGGAAGTCAGATGAGATGAAACCCGACACTGAGACCGGTATTGGCGGTCGCTGACATAACGTGTCATGTGAGGAAGGGAAATACTGTCTCCGAACGACGATTTCTTTTATTGTTTACTTTGTTTTTTTTTATGTTATGGGTATTTTTTTTAATTGGTTTTGGGGGTTAAAGGGGGGGTGCTAGAGTGAGGCGTCGGGGAGGGGGTGTGGGGAAGGAAGGGAGGTGGCGCTGCGTTGGATTCTGTTACCGTTTTCTGTTTTCGGAAGCGGAAATATGGTGGATGGACTGGGGGTGTATTTCATGACCTGAGTCGTGAATTTAGCTTTTTTGGTTTCCCATTTTCTCGTTCTCATTGTTTTGTTCTCCTTCCCTCTATCCCTGTGACTCTGTCGATCCTTCTATCTTTTTTATGTACCTCTCTATCCCTCTCTCTGTCTGTCGCTTTCTGTCTCTATGTCTGTCTCTGTCTGCCTCTCCATTTATATACAGATAGACAGAAAGACAGATAGATAGACTGACAGACAGACAGATAGATAGATGGATGCACGTGTGGATATGCACGGCTGACACCCACCCATCCTCTAAGGCAGTGTTTCCCAATCTTTCTCAGACATCCTGTATAATTCGACTCCCCGACACCTGTCATTCAGTTTATATATTCTATCAAATATTTTTTGGAGGACAGAGAGGAAAAATATTCATCTTTTATATACCTGTTTGTTATATGATATGTATCGAAGATGGTATATTCTTAACAGGATCACAGACGAACGAATAGTAGATTTGTATACTTTATTTTTCCTCCAAGAATTTGCGACCTCCCTCTGCTAATTGTCCGTGAACCCCCGAGGGATCGCGACCCACCGGTTGAGAACCACCGGGGTCTAATGTCTAATGCCTGTACGTCCCCTGCTTTCACTTTTCCCATGACCAAGCACATGATGTCACTTCATTCTGGCATCCTTGACATGTGAGACAATCGGGGGGAGATTTTTAGAAATGACAAACGTTTTGCAGATCGTTTGCAAGCCTTGACCCTTCTTTTTTGGCGATGGAAATTCCAGGCGCGACTTATTACGAGAAGAATTGTGGCTATTGTGGAGTGGAAAAAGATAAGAGAAAAAGGGGACATTAATGTTTTCCGAAAGACTGTTTTCGGAAATTGGTACGGGCTTTTCCCTTCGCCGACTTCCGAATGCGTTTCTTCACTATTTTATCGCTGTTGTATAACGAATGGTTATGCTTCTGCTGAGTGAAGACACACACACACACACACACACACACACACACACACACACACACACACACACACACACACACACACACACACACACACACACACACACACACACTAATATCGCAAACACCCACTCATAGAAGGAAAGAGACAAAGGGTTAGAAATATTAGAGGGAAATAACAGCAAGTACAAAAGATAAACAAAGATAAGCAAAGATGTTAGAAAGGCGCGAAGTAAGAGAGAGAGAGAGAGAGAGAGAGAGAGAGAGAGAGAGAGAGAGAGAGAGAGAGAGAGAGAGAGAGAGAAGCCGACGAGGAGGTGTCCAGCGCCGCCTTGCCTGGGGGGTCACGGTCAGAATGTTTACGTCACCCCCTATGCAAACCCCTGTGCTTCTGACTGGTCTCAACACACCCTCCTGACCACCATATGAGGCCTCGCACCTTGCCTGCTCACATCCTGGTTATTATTGCCGTTGTCGCCATTATACTGATAGTTATTGTTTTGAGGGAGTGCCACACCTGAGCCTCTAATTGTGGTGTTGACCAGGATCGTTGTGTTGCGGTATTTAACGTGTCTGGGTATTGGTGTAGATATTTTGAACACGTTTTACAGGTCAGAGGCTGGAATTAGGGAACTAAAGAGAAAAAGGATGGGGAGGGGATTATGTCTTCGTATTTAAGTAAGTCAGCCTTGAACTTTCGTTTTCTGTGATGCCTCCCGCCAGATCTCGCATCGAATTTAAGTAAAATCAATTTCTCTGCCAATTATCTGGAAACTGTTGTCATTTTAGAACTCCCAAGCCCTTAAGTAAAAATCTTTTTAAGTACATACAATGCTCTCGTAAGTGTGGCAATGTTACTTTACACTGAAGGTTAATATTGTTGATTCAAGGTTAACAAGTTTTGTATCACTTTTGGAATGCTGTTTGTTATTTGATTTTTTTTCTTTTTTTTTCTTTTTTTTTTTTTTGTAAAGAGCGAGACTAATGACTGGAAATTATAGTTAGGAAAACAAGTGAAATTGGATGAGTTGCAGATTTATTATTGTTTGTAGTTTTCCAATTATTTCGTCTTGCGTGGCCAAGGAACTACTGCTGTTTTTCTCGTGGTTGTGGTGTCTGTCGTTATTGTTATTGTTTGTGTTTTTGTCGTCTGAATGTCGCTTTTGTTATTGCCCGTATTGTTGCGATATGATATATATAGGTATGTAGGTATGATATATATACATATATATACATACATGTGTATACATATACATATATATGTATTATACATACATATACGTATGTATATGTATATATGTATGATGTATATACATATATGCAGATATTTGTGTGTATATATGTATGTATGTATAATATATATACATAATATATAGATATATATTTGTGTGAGTATATATATATATATATATATATATATATATATATATATATATATATATACATACATACATAAACACTTGCTTTTTCTTTGTCACTCACCACACACACCACCCCCTTTCCCCTCCCCCATCCCCCACCCTTCCCCCACTAGGTCCTCCCTTGTCCCTGCCTGGTGTCTCGGTGGCACTCGTGGTCTGTGGCACTTGTGGTAAGCCAATCCCTGTCCCGCCAGTCTAGGGTTGCTTCAGAGTTCATATTGTCTTGCAAAAGAAATGTTAGACACTGGCATCCCCTCCATTAGTCGGCGTTTTAACGAATATTTAAAATGATGAATGAGCGAAAGAAAAAAATATATATTTTTTCTTTATCTACTTGTCTTTTTGAAAATGTTTTGCCTTTTTTTAATACTAATGTTTTCATTGTTATTGGTGATATCTGGTTGTATTATAGTGTGCGTGATTTCGGTAAACCAATATCGAAAATAACTAAGTTTACCTCTTAACAAGTATTGGAATTTCCGTTTTCTTCGCGTATCGATGTTCCCACTTTCTTTATTTTGTTAAATTTCGTTTTCTACAATATGTTGTACCTGAACGTACACACATATATATCAATATCTATATTTATGTATGTCAATCTATGTGGTATATGTGTATATATGATATATGGTATATATGTATATGCCTTTAAATGGCTATGTATGTATGTATATATATGTATAGATAGATAGATTCACATATGTATATACACACATATATATATACATATAGATATACATGCATACATACACACACATATATATATATATATATATATATATATATATATATATACGTGTGTGTGTGTGTACGTATGTATATATGTATATTTTTCTTCTGCATGTGCAGTATGCATGTGTATACATACCATAAACACACACAAGAACAAACACACGCACACACACAAGAACGAACACACGCACATACGAACGAACACACGCACACACACAAGAACGAACACACGCACACACACAAGAACGAACACACGCACATACGAACGAACACACGCACGCACACACACGCACACACACACGCTCGTACGCACACACGCACACACACACACACGCTACACACACACACGCACACACGCTCAACACACACGCACACACACACACACACACACACACACACACACACACACACACACACACACACACACACACACAGACACACACACAAACATTTATTGATATATAATCCAGTACCATACATACAAACATATATATATAAAGTTTCTACATGCACAGCACCTATACATAAAACATCACCATAAACCAAGTCAAATGGCCGGGTTTTACCTAAGCAGCGCTCAACGCATTTTTAGTACCTTTTCAAATTCCCATTCACGTTGCGCTGTAAGATATGTTTACAACCAAAAAGAGAAACAGATAAGCCTAAAAAATCACGGAATAGCCAAAAAGAATAAGAGAAATTCGAAAGCAAACAGCAGCGAAAGCGCGGAGAACATTGAGAGAGAAAGTCTTCTACTTCTCAAGGCTGGGAAACCAAGGCCAAGGTCGTCATGTACCCAGCGACCCCGCGGAGCAACGGAGTACGCATTGGCTCTTGCGTCTGTGCTTGTGTGCGCGAGTGTGTGTGTGTGTTTGCGTGTGTGGCTGGGAGAGGTGTGTATGTAGGGGAGAGGGGTGTGTGCGTTTACGTGTGTGCGTGTGTCTGTGCTGGAATTGGTTATTCGTTATGCGTTATTCTGTGTGCGTTTTGTGTTGAAGGACGTAGGTATTTTTTCATTTTGTTTCGAATTTATTTTCGTATATTTTCGTGGGTGATAGTGTGGTATTAACATCTTTTCACAGTACTACTGAAGGAAATAAAAGAACGACAATTGTCACCTGTAAAATAGTTCTCTTCTAAAACCAGTTCATCATATAAACTACACCATTTTTACACGTGACATTATTTCGAAGCGATAAGACACGTTTTCGTTCCATTTTATCGACAGCGGTTGAGACGGGAGACTTAGATAAAGCTCACTTTGGCAATAATACCTTCATCCTTCAAATCCTTCAATCCTCTCTACTAGTGACGGATTATTTTAATCCACAGCTGATGTTTCCTAACGTGTACGTGAGTCTGAATGAACGAACGTGCTTATTAAAAAAGTAAATAAAGAATGAAAACAGAAAATCTTGTGCGTTTTGGTCGTACGTTTTCTATGATGGTTTTGGATAGCGTCTTTTATTTGACTTCTTTTTTTGTAGCTTATTTCTTTCTTTCTGTCTTTGATTCATTTTCTAATTGTTAGTTAAATTATAAACCACTTATTCTTTACTAAACTTTTTATCGTCGTACCTCTCATGCCTGTGCTTTATCTTATTATCTCAATTTTTCCCCCCACGGTAGAACTAATTTTAAAGCATACCGATTTTTCCCCCATGTAAACCACCCCGCCTCTCCTTATCAAGACA
>NC_091568.1:34698053-34750269 GCF_042767895.1 Penaeus vannamei | reverse complement strand
TTCGATTCGTGGCTTTTTCGATTTGTTTTATATGTCGATAATTAAGACTGTAAAGAGTTGACTGTCGTGTATCCATGTTTTATCAAGTTAAAGGAGAGGAGGCAAGCAGGGCCCACACAGGGGGTGGACAAGCATAGTCAAATTAAGTTAGATTGTTATAACCAATTCATTAGAATAGATTATTGATGGCTAGTGTACCAAAACCCTGAGTCCACATTTTGCTGTGATATACAAAAAAGAAGATATTTATACACAAACTATAAGATTAGATGTAATCTATATATAGATCTATATATATAAACAAAAAATGTAATCAAGATTAATGCGTAGACACAACGACTGTTTGTTTTTGTCTTTGATTCGACGTCGCCCGACCGCTCACGCCATCACCATGTGCTGCTAAATCTCGAGTGAAATAGACATTTGGTGATGATCTATTTCGAGGAGATCGCTGCCGTTACCCTGGATCTTGGCAACACTGCCTTGCTTGTTACACCGACCTGAACTTGGTAACCTTGGCAGCTCTATGAACTTGAGATATGACCAAGGTGAATATCGATTTGGCACCATCGCCCTTGATTTCTCCTCTGGTGTACATGTTCAGACACGTTTATTGGCTTTCGTTTTAAAGGGGAACTTAATTACTTTGGGATTCGAGGTAACATATGGATGTAGTTTCACCATATGTTGTTTTATTTATTGATTTTTTTTAAATAGAGGGAAGGGTTATTTTAAAGGAAGGATGGTGAATGACAGCGCCCGACCGCGCCGCTTGTCATATCGAAGTAGACGTCCGGTCCTGGAGACTGAATGTCAAGTGTCATGCATTCCTCCTCGGTTTATGCGCTCTTCCTGCTTTCCAGCCGTCTTCCTCCTTTCTCTCGCGCCTATCCTTCGTTATTTGTTTTCTTTTTCTTTTTCTTTTTTTTCTCCGGCTACGCCCCTTCTCCTCTTCCCACTTCTATCCTGCTTCCGCCCTTCCTTCTTTTTTTTTTCCTTCCTCCCATTTCTACATTTTTTTTATCCACCCTTCCTTTTCCCTTTCTCCCATATTGTTTCTTCCTTACTTTTGTCCTTCCGTCTTCCACTTCTCCCTTTCGCTTTCTTTACCCCTCCCCTCCCCTTCCTCCTCCCTTTCTCCCATCTTGATCCTTCCTTCCTTCCTTTTGGTCTTCTTTCTTCCACTTCGCCCATTCCCTTTCTTTATCCCCCTGCTTCGCTTCCTTCTTCCTCTCATCTCCCTTTCCCCTTCTTTTATCCCCTCTCTCTTCCTCCTCCCTTTCTTCTTCCACCCCACTTCCTTCCTTCATCCACTTCTGCCTCTCTTTATCCCCCCCTCTTCTTCCACCTCCCTTCCTTCCGTCTTCCACTTCTCCCTTTCTTTATCCCTCTCACTTCCACCTCCCTCCCTTCCCTTTCTTCTTCCACTTCTCCCTTTCCCTCTCTCTTACCCCCCCCCCCCCTTCCCTTCTTCCACCTCTCTCCTTCCTTCTTCCACTTCTCCCTTTCTCCTCTCTTTACCCCACCCCCTCCCCTTCTTCCACCTTCCTTCCTTCTTCCACTTCTCCTTTCTCACTCTCTTTATCCCCCCTCTTCTTCCTCCCTTTCTTCTCCCACCTCCCTTCCTTCCTTCCTCCACTTCTCCCTTCCACCTCCCCCTCCTGGAAGTACGTGAATTTTTCCAAGGACGAGGCCCAGCTTAGATCGACTTGACTAAAGCCGCATCAATACTTGGGTGGTTGCTTCGGACTCCGTGGCTGCTGCTGCTGGCTCTTGTGTCGCGCCTTCCACCTGCTTCCTGTGTTTTCTCTTCCGCTATTCGCTTTTTTCGTTTTCCTTCGTCTGTTTTTATTGTTTGTTTGTTTTTGTTTTGTTTTTCGTTTTTTTTTTTTTTGTGGGGGGGGGATTCTCTTGTTTTTTCGTTTTTTCTCTCTCTATGCCTTTTTTTTCGATCCTCTCTCTCTCTCTCTCTCTCTCTCTCTCTCTCTCTCTCTCTCTCTCTCTCTCTCTCTCTCTCTCTCTCTCTCTCTCTCTCTCTCTCTCTCTCTCTCTCTCTCTCTCTCTCTTCTCTCTCTCTCTCTCTCTCTCTCTCTCTCTCTCTCTCTCTCTCTCTCTCTCTCTCTCTCTCTCTCTCTCTCTCTCTCTCTCTCTCTCTCTCCCTACTCCCTACTCCATCTCCTTCAAACTAGCCTCCTTCCATTCCCTCTCTCTCCCTATCCCTATCCCTTCCTCTCTCTTTCCTCCTCTGCACTACACCTATCACACTTTCCCACCCATCCGTTTTGCATTTATAATTTTCCTTCTCTCTCCTCTACGTCATGTTATTATCTTCTCTCTTCTTTTCATCAGACCATTAGCGACTAAAGCTTTTGCGAAAGAAGATGCTGTTGTTTGTTCAAGGCTTTTGTTCATCGATCAAGGTCGCTTGCCTCGTCTTCCTTGTTCTTCTTCTTCATCTTTCTTTTTTTTGTCTTCCGTTTTCATTTTCCTTCGCTTTTTTGTTCCTTTTTCTCTTATTCTTCCTCCTCTTCGACCTCCTCTTCTCTCCCACAATCACCCCTTCTTCTCCTCCTCCTCCTCCTCCTCCTCCCTCCCCCCCCACCTCCCCCGTCCTCCTCCTCCTCCTCTTCCCCCCCTCCCCCTTCTCCTCCTCCTCCTCCTCCTCCTCCTCCCCCCCTCCTCCTCCTCCTCCTCCTCCTCCTCCTCCTCCTCCCTCCTCCTCCTCCTCCCCTCCTCCTCCCCTCCTCCTCCTTCACCCCCTCCTCCTCCTCTTCCTCCTCCTCCTCCTCCTCCTCCTCCTCCTCCTCCTCCTCCTCCCACAACACACACCCTCCCCCTGTTCCCTGACACCTAACACCTTGACCCTGATCTAGTGTGTAGGGAAGGGAACAAGGGAAGCATATGTAGAAGAGGAGACGGGAAGGGGAAAGGAGGAGGGGAGGAGGAAGGGGGGAGGGGAGGGGAGAGGAGTGGAGGAGGGAAAGGGGGAAGGGTGTGAAAGGGGAAAGGGGAAGGGGGGGAGGAATGAGGGGAAGGGGGAGGGGAGGAAGAAGGAGTGGAAAGAAGGGGGGGAAAGGGGAGGGAGGAGGAGGAGGGGGGGAAAGGGGAGGGGAGGAGGGAAGGGGGAAAAGGGGAGAGGGGGAAAAGGGGGAGTGGGAATGCCGCCCCTCCCCCCTCGCAAGTTCCAACTGCTGTGGAACATTCCTTCGCTGGAATTTAGGCAGATTGTGCAAGAAAACGGTTGCCTGTGTCCGGTTTCTGTGTCGCCGACAGATCCATATGGTGGACGGCCTACCTGTGCGTGCGTGTGTGTGTGTGTGTGTGTGCGTGTGTGTGTGTGTGTGTACGTGCGTGTGTGTGTGTGTGTGTGTGTGTGTGTGTGTGTGTGTGTGTGTATGTGTATGTGTATGTCTGTGTGTTTACATGTATACACACCGACAGACACACACGCTCTTCAGTTCCGCGCATAACACTCGCCTTCGTCAACCAAAGTGCATAGGAAGATTTTTTTTCGGTGAATCCTCATGGGTGAAAATCGCGTAGGATTAACTTGCCGATTAGATCCGGGCCCTAGCGTGAGGGGGTGGGGGGGTGGGGGGGGTAGGCATGCTGCTTGCTGTTCAAGCTCTTTGTCCTGTCTGGCGCTGCTGCTGTTCCTCCTGCTCTCCTTTTCTCTCTTTGGTCTCTCTCTCTCTCTATTCTCTTTCTCTTTCTTTCTTCCTCTCTCTCTCTCTCTCTCTCTCTCTCTCTCTCTCTCTCTCTCTCTCTCTCTCTCTCTCTCTCTCTCTCTCTCTCTCTCTCTCTCTCTCTCTCTCTCTCTCTCTCTCTCTCTCTCTCTCTCTTTCATCTCTCTCTCTTTCCAATTACCCTTTCTTTCGCTCTTCCTTCCACTTCCCTTCTCCTCTTCACTTTCTTTCCAAATTACTCTTTTTATCGCTCGTCTTTCCTCTTCCCTTTCCCAATTTCACTTTCTTTCCAATTACCCTTCCTCTCATTCTTCTTTCCTCTTCTCTTCACTCTCTTTCCAATTACTCTTTCTCTCATTCTTCCTTCCTCTTCCCTTCTCCTCTCCACCCTCTCTCATTCTCCCTTCCTCTTCCCTTCTCCACTCTCTCTCATTCTCCCTTCCTCTTCCCTTCTCCACTCTCTCTCATTCTTCCTTCCTCTTCCCTTCTCCTCTCCACCTTCTCTCATTCTCCCTCCCTCTTCCCTTCTCCTCCTCTTCCCGACCCTTGTATTAGAAAGAGAGAAAAAGAAAAATCGGGTTTCTAGGTCATCCGAAGACGAATGCAGGTCCGCCATTTTAACGACTGAACGACTACGTATTCTAACCACGCGACGACTCTTTGTGTCTCTGATTCATATTCCCGTCGCGTGAAGGTGGGCGTGTGGGCGGGCGGGTGGTGGTGGGCGTGCGTGTGTGTGTCTGTATTCCCGAGGTGTGGGTCTTTTTTTAATGCGTGGTTATTGTCAATGTTTTTGTTTGTTTGGTTTTAGGTCGGTTGGTTAGGTGGTTTTTGTTCTTATGTTCGGGGGATTGTGTTTGTTTGTTTGTTTGTTTGTTTTTTTGGTAATATTAACCTCGTTATCCCATTCTTTCCTTTCAGAAAATATCTATTTTTCGAAATTCTTTCCATCCTAACCATTCATCTAATCATTTTTTTTTCTCTTCTCTCCCGCATCGCCTCCTCCAGGTTGGTCGAGAGCCTCCGAGGTAAGCTGACGTGGCTGAGCGGCGAGGCGTCCTTCGTGGAACACCTTCAGGCGCAGCTCAACGACGCGAAGAGGGTCCTCCAGGACGCAGCCAGCGAGGTCGCCGCGCTAGACGTGTACCACCACGATCACGCGGCCGTCTTGGATAAATTACAGGTAAATGCGAGAGGATGGTGATGAAGAGGAGAAGGAGGTAGAGGAGGAGGAGGAGGAGGGCGAGGAGGTGGAGGAGGAGGACGAGGAGGTGGAGGAGGAGGGCGAGGAGGAGGAGGAGGAAGAAGAAGAATGGGGTAGGGAGAAGAAGAATAGGAGGAGGAGGAGGACGAGGAGGAGGAGGGGGAGAGAGACAGGTGATTTGGAAGAGGGGGATAGACGGAAGAAGGGGAAGAGGAGAAGGGAGGAGAGGGTGAAAGGAGACGGGGGGAGAAGGAAGTAAAGTGAAGAGGAGGAGGAGGAAGATGAAGAAGATTACAAGAGAAGAGGATAAGAGGAAGATAACAGGACGCAGAAGGACAGAGCTCGCGTAGGAGCAGGCTGCTGAGGTCTGGCATTGTTGATTCCCAAGGCGGTTCCGTTGCGGAGTGGAATTCCAGGCATGAATCGCGTCTCCTTGGGCGCCCATGGGAAGACGGGCAGGTGGGCCATGAAGGAGGGAGGAGGGAATGGGGAAGGAGAGAGAGAGAGAGAGAGAAGGAGGCGGAAGAGGAGGGAATGGGGAAGGAGAGAGAGAGAGGGAGGGATAGAGAGAGAAGGAGGCGGAGGAGGAGGGGAAGATAAAGGGAGGGATAGAGAGAGAAGGAGGCGGAGGAGGAGGGGATGATAGGGGGAGGGATAGAGAGAGAAGGAGGCGGAGGAGGAGGGGAAGATAGGGGGAGGGATAGAGAGAGAAGGAGGCGGAGGAGGAGGGGGAGATAGAGGAAGGATAGAGAGAGGCAGGAGGAGGAAGAGGGAGGGGAGAGTAGTACACGGAAAGTAAATGGGAAGAGGGTGAGGAGGAGGGAAGAGGAAGGGGGAGGGAGTGCGTGTATGAGTGAGGAGGAGGATTTTGAGAGTGAGTCAGACGTAGGGCGAGGGAGAGGGCGAGGAGGGGGATAGGAGTGAGGGTGGACGTTGGGGATCCACATCGGTTCTCGTTCTGGTGCAATCGACGGCCATGGTGGTGGTGCACCGCGTGGTCGGGAGCATATCATGTGTCTGTATGTGAACGTGTGAACGTGCATGTTTGTTTATGTGTTTGTGTATGTCCGGGTAGCAGTTGACGTTTATTTAGATGCCGTTGTGTCTCTTTCGGCATTTCCGGGAAAGCAAGCAAGCAGGCATGAGATGAGGGGGACACTGAGGAGGGGGGGGGGGCGCGAGGGGGGAGGGGTATGTGGCTGTCATCGCCCCGCCCACCGCGGTCGGTCTTCACGCCGCGATGGCGGCTTTAAGGGCGTGAAAGTGGTGGTTGAGATCCCCACCCTCCCTTCCCTTGCCGTTTCCTCTTTCTGTCCAGCATTTTCCTCCCCACTCCTCCCCTTTTCTTCTTATCTTCCTCCCCTCTTCTCCTACACCTCCCTCCTGCTTCCTGTTCCCTCCCCCTACGCCCCCCCCCCTCCTCCGTGCCCTTCGACTCGCACGCCGTTGCCTCCCCCTCCCCCTGCCCCTCAATGGCGCCCTTACGGCATCGGCAACGCAGCTATATGTAGCAATGTGGCGGAGGGCTTGGCACCGTCCCTGGGCACGTTGGCACTTCACCTGCCCTGGCACCCTTTTCGTGACGATTCCCCTGCCTGAGGCCTCCCCGGGGCGCTCTTGCATCACCCCACGCTCACGCCACCCGGCCGCGCTCGCCTGATCCCGCGACGCCCATCCAGCGTGCCCAGAGCGCCTCTCGCCCCTGCTTCAGCCCCTCCTCCTCGATCACACGTTTCCCTTTTTCCCCTTTGGTTGGTGTCCGGCTGTCCGTCTGGTTTGTTTCCGCTTGTTTTTTATATATATATTTTTTATTGATCGGATCCAGTGGCACGTGCAGCCCTTCACGCACAGCCACACACACGTTCCCGATCACTCGCCGTACGCGAACACGGGACACATACACTTTAATCCACTCTTGGGGGTTAGTTGTTCCTTTACTCATTTTTATCTCTTACTCACACGCGTCGACGGACTCACGCACTTACACACGCAGAAGCATTCACTCACCCGCGTTTGGCGCCACGTGCAACAGTCTCGACTTCTCCCCCCTTCCATCCCCCTCCTCCCTTCCCTCTCTCCCTCCCTTCTGTCTCTCCCTCCCCGCACCCTCCCATTCCCCAGCTGGGCCCCACCTGCCTCCGTCCTCCCCCCCTCCCTCCTGCCTCCGCCCTTCCCCCCCGCCCTCGCCCTCCCCCGCCCCGCCCCTGGTGTCCGTGGCGCGCGGCCAGCAAGGGCAGAGGAGTCAGTGGGAGCTGCGAGCCCTCGTGAGCAGGACAGAGAACCCTTTCCCTGAGCGATATGAACGTCGGCGCGTACGATTGCGGGCGAGGTCGGAGAGTACACTTGCGGGACACACTTACGACGGAGGGTGGAAGGTGGAGCGGATAGTGCGAGGGATCCACTTCGTCCCCTCCCCCTCCCCCCGCCGCCGCCACCTCGCGTCGCCCCCCAACCCCATCGGCGTTGTCTTGACATCTACTTTTTAGCTTGACGCGGGGGGTTTGCAGCTTCCACTTTTAGTCGGAGATCGAGGAGTGATTTTACTGTGATATGGATACTTACATGTGATATTAATTGTACTGTGACAGTTTATATATAGAAAGACTGTGTATACAAGCCTCCTTCCCATATACACGAGGGAAGTAGTCGGAAAAGCAAAGCAACAGCAAGTTTATTTTTCTTTATCATCTTTGCCGTAGATTGTTGGATCACGTGTGTCTCAAGCCTCGAGTGAAGCCAAACAGCTCATCAGCAAGACCAAGAGTCACTACATAACGGAGAACAGGTCCCTCCCACCGGAGATAGCAAGCCAGGTACGTCCGTGACACTTCGTCGTGTGTCGTTTGACTCGTGAACTGTCATTTCCCATAACTTGTTTCAGTCTCTCTCTCATTTCCACTGTTTTGCGTCATTGTTTTGCTTCGTTCTCTCCTGCAGCTGTCAAATCTAGAGTTAGAAGCGGAGAGCACGGAGGCGAAGATGGATGACCAGCACGTGGAGGCGAAGCGGGCGCGCACCATCCGCTTCGAGTACAACCGCGACGTCGAGTCCGTGCAGGCCTGGATCCAGTCGGCGGAGGCCAAGGTGCAGGACAAGACCGTCGAGCCTCACAAGCTCAAGGAATTCCTGCAGGAGATCCACTGCGAAATCGGCAGCGTGACGGACCAGCTGGAGAGGCTGACCCGCCACGGACACATGATCTGTCAGCGCACCAGCAACCATAACGAGCGCGAGCTGGTGGCCACCACCATCACGTCCCTCACGGAGCAGCTGCAGCAGGTGCGCAACTGGCTGGAGGACAAGAAGGCGCAGGTGGGCGACTCCCTCGAGTCGTGGCAGCAGTTCATCCAGCTTTACAACTCGCTGCGAAGCTGGGTGGAGAGGCAGAGGAACTTCCTGTCGGAGCCGCTGAAGTTCGCCACGCTGGCCGAGGGCCGCGCCAAACTGCAGGAGTATGCGGTGAGTTTTTGTTTTTTGGTTTTCGTTTTTGGAGATGTCTGCATTTTATGATGAGATTCATTTTGATTCGGTAAGTCGCTTTTTTACTTTTTTTCTCATTTGCGATTTCCTTGCTTCGTCTCTCCTCCAGGCTGCCGTGAAGGACTGCAAGTGGGCCAGCAAACAGGTGTCTGAAATGACATCAGAGCTGGCCAAAATTAGCCAGATTTCGAACGTCGGGCCCCTGACGGACAAGCAAGCCGAGATGGAGCAAGAGAAAGCGGACGTGGAGAGCAGCCTGAAGGAGCTGATGGCTCTCCTGCAGGAGATGACCGAGGAATGGGAGCAGTGCGAGCGGAAGTCGAAGGACGTGGCGGGCTGGATTGAGAAGACCCGCCAGGCGCTGGACAACCCGCAGAACAAGAAGCGCTCTCTGCGCGACCAGCTGGCCTCCCGCGAGAAGGCGCTGGCCGACGTCACCATCCAGAAGACGAAGCTGGTCATGGCCATGGAGAAGCTGCAGGTGCACTTCCGAGACCGCATGTGCGCCGAGGCCCAGGTGGCCCACGAGAACGAGCTCCTGCAGGCGCGGCTGGAGGAGTTGCAGGCCACCGTCAAGGAGGACTGCAAGACGCTGGAGGCCTGCGTCCACCAGATGGACGCCTACCAGCAGGTAAGTATTGTGAACATACATGCCGGGCTACTTTTTCTCTCGACGGGTGTATGGGTCTGCGGAGGCGACTCGGAGAGCTCGCTTGGCACACCTGAGGAGTCTGCTTGCACTCAGGCGCTCGACGAATCGTCTTCTTTTCTGTAACCAGGGAAGACCCTTTGGTGCCCAGGGGCGCTCTCCCGAGGGACCGACCGCAGGCTCATACCTTAGCAACTTCATCTCTCCAGCAGTCATGACGACATAACAGTAGCCCACGACCCGCGTTTTCTGCCTTTCCTTGCTAATTGTACTTCCCACTTTAAAAACCAGGAGATTCAGCGGCTCCGACAGCAGATGGTGCGCGTGGAGCAGGAGCTGAGGGTGGTGTCGAGCCCAACGTACAGCCCCCGTGACAGAGACAAGGCCGTGGCGGAGCAGAACGTAAGTGTAATGTCAGTTACCAGATCGTGTCGGTGGTCACTAACAGAACTGCTGCCAGACCTCAGTCGGAGGGCGAGGAGGGCGTTAGGCGGCGAGTCCCTCGCCCGGCGCCGCTGGCTGGCCTGCGGGGGGCGCGGCCGTGGGTGGCGCGCCTCGGCCCTGGCTCGGCCGCCCTGACACCTTCCACAGACCCTGCGAACCAGAAAGGCCGCAGTTGCATAGATATGCAAAGTTGCGCTTCCGTGCAGCTTGGGTCCTGTGGATGGCTCAGGAGGCTTGAGTGGAGGGCGCTGAGACGGTCACTCTCGCCTAGCTCCCGCGCGCGCGCCAGCGGCGCTGAGAGGCCTAACACCCTCCGCAACATACATGTTCAGAGCGTGAATAACCCACTCACAAATTCACCCAAAATCAAATGGATCTTCACACTTAAATAATTAAATATTTAAATCATGAAATATTCACATAATAAATATAAGAAAAGCATTAATAAAATACATAATTTAAAAACAGATAACAACAACCACGCGGTGTTCTGGTAGTCCCCATCAACTGATCTGTCTTGTGCATTTTGCCATTTGTAGTAATTGTTGACTGAACTGCAGAGTACACTCAGTCACTCAAATATAGCTGACATATTCGGCATTGTTAAAAATGTAACGTAACTGTTATAGAAGTAGAACATTCGTAGTAAAAGAAAACGATCAGTAAACAATGATTCATTATAGATTGTGTATATAAGTACATTAGAAAATAATACTATTTTTTGGTAGAGGATAAGTTTACACTGAACGAGAGTAATATCTAGTTACAAGGTGGCTGCTTTCCATTTCTTGTTTCCTTGGTTCTGAACAAATCATTGAATGGTGTATCGCATAACTTTGTGGGAGCCAACATGTCATGCTATGCTGCAAGATGCTCCAGATATTAATCAGTCTTAACAGCTGTGAGCCTGGCGTGCGTCGGGCCCCCACACCACCCCCCTTTCTCTGTGGTTTTGTCTCTGGTCGTACTGTGGCGCCGCATTCGTGACGTCATCCCGCGCCTAGGGATGACGTCACGGAAGGGTTATGATGTCATTACTTGCCTATGAGGTCACCGAAGGGTTACGGGAGCACATCCATTCCTCATAATGCGTTCGATGATTTTATGAAGCATTATTTCCCTCCTTCGCATTTGTTTTCGTTGTGTGGCAGACGTGACATCATGACCCAAAGCTGTTGCCAGACCGGGCCATCCTCCTTTGCATTTGTCTAACGTTATCATGGACGTGGTTATCGTTGTCTCAATATTTCTCGCTCTTTTCAAAATAACCAAATCTCTCTTAGATGTTGATTAACCAGCTTTTAGTGTAGCTTTGGGTTTTAACACTTATCTGAATGTTATACAAATTTATTGATATATTTATATATATACATATTTCTTATGAATATATCTTACATGAATTATTGATAATTGGCTTCATATGAACTAATTAAAGGTGATGGTCGCATTAATGCCCCAATATAACAGGTAATGTAAACAAAAAAATTGACAATGATGATTAACCAAAAAAAAAGCAAATTAATCAAAAGAATAGACTGCTTCTGGTATAGGTTTCTGAACTATTGGCATTAAATACCCACTCACAGGCCTGCCGAGAGAGGATTAAAACCATTCAGTCGAAGATCAGTGCGCGAAATGAGCGTATCAAGCTCCTTAACCAGCGGGGCACTCCTGACGCTGCGCCCCTTGACACGTAGCTGGGCGCCTGCCTCTCGTCTCCCTCACGCCATCCACCATCCTAGCTTTTCTAGTTTCGCTCTCTCTCTCTCTCTTACTCATCATTAATTTACGATTTATGATCAATCATCCTCATACATTATATTTGGATTTTATATATATATATATTTCTCTGTGGTGCTTCCCTCTTCCGGTTAGGGAACTGGGAAATGAAACGCAGCCTTGATCAAAACATTCCATAGGGCCGATTCTGGTCCGTGTCATAGGTAGCATAAAGTTTGTTTCCCTTTTCACATCCAATCCTTTTAACACTTTTTGTGTAAACAAACAAAACACATTGTTTTATGCAATGCTTTTGTGTGTCTCCAATCCACTCACAATGCCACTCTTCTTTGCCGGGACTGCATACCACAGGTGCTCCATGGCCAGTATGAATCTCAGCAACGACAAATTGTCGAGCTCACCCAACGAATCTACCAGATTGACCCCAGTGCGGTGATTCCGACCGAGCTAACGCTAGACACGACCGAAACGAGCACTACTCTTACCTCTTCGCTTGACACGCCCCCCGACGAGGAGGCGGCCCAGGCTTCCCTTCTGCAATCTGCCAGGCCTGTATGTGCGGCCGACTCCTCCGCGCAGGACGTCCAGGTTGTGATCACGCAGGACATCATTACAGGCGACATGGATGCCATGGATTCCGAAGTGAAAACGCTGACGGCGCAGAGCACGAGGAGCGGCCAGGTGCAGGTGGACGGCCGCACCATGATCGTCACTCCCGACGCGGGGCTGCAGATAACGTGGGCCGACGTGGCGGCGGGACGCAAGAGTCCTTGCATATACGGCCAGACCTTCGAGGATGGGAGCGTAGCGCCTCCTTCAGTGTCCCCAAGTCAGTATGCTGGAGAACCCAGCGCGACGCCAGAACTTAGCACGTCGTCGTCCTTGCCTGTGACACCAACTTTAAAAGAGGAATCAGTGAGAGAGGAAAGTGTTGTTGTAAGTGTTAGTGTTGATGAAATGCATGAAAGTGTCTCTGCAGAGGCTGACACGACAGCCACTGCTAGTCATGCTGTAGGGCCTACCTACAAAGATGAAAAACAAGTGATTCGTGACCGTAGGAATCGTCAGCAAGACCGCCAACAACAGTTCGCCAAGACACAGAAGTCTCAGAGTTTCGAGCAAGATGCAAAGGCGACCCGACGTGTTCAGCAGCGGGATCGTCGGCACCGGAAGAAACAGCCGGGAGAGCAATCGGGAGATCGTCCTTCTGAGGTTCAGGAGGAAGTCTACTATGATGCCTCTAGCCGTAGGAGTAGCCGAAGGAGCAGTCCAAGAAGTGCCCCATACCCCAAGCCCAAATTTAGTCCAAGAGAAAGTCCGAAAGATACTCCCATGGTTACTCCGAAGTCCAGCCCTACCCCCAGTCCAAAAGCAAGCCCTCAAGTGAGGCGACGCGCTAATCAGAAGATGGGAAGTAGGACTGAGATGATAGAACAGCCCAGGAAGATTGTCCAGGAAGAGAAGGCTTACAGGTCTGTCCCGACAACACGCTGGGATGGAAAGATCACATATGCTGATATTCTCAAGGGCAAATTAGAAGCACATGGACGACAGGATGTTGACGATAATACTATCGATTATGGGACTGTAGCTCAAAATGTACAAGCTCAAAATGAGGTCCATGCAGTCAGTATGGCCGAAATAACTAGTCAAGTCACTTCCCATACTGTAACTACCACAATGGTCTCTTCGGCTGTTGTATGTGATATGTCGGAGTCTATGACCCACCTTGATCAAGAGGAAGAATGTGCTGTACCAGATGAGATGCTGCCCATCAGCGACACTGTAGATTCCCGCACTATCAGCCAGCACCAACCTGAAGAAGTAGTCATGCCATCATATTCAACTTACTCTGAACAGGACGCCTACCTTATTGACAACATAGCAGCCCCTCCATCTCATGGAGATCCTTCATACCAGGAGGCTGCCACTGTGCCCATGTTCCAGCATGGATACCCGGTGGATGTACAGAACATACAGCCTCCCATGAATCCCATACCGACAATGGAAAATTCTGTACAGGGTATTGTCATGAATAGTAATATCGACCCCATCAACTTTTACCAGGGAATGGGCCAGTATCCTGTTACAACAAACTATGCACCTGAGGGATATAATGTGCAATCGTATGGTCAGATAAATGACTATCAACCAACAAGTGAGACTAGCAATGACTACTCCAGTGTAACTCTAGAGCAACCTCCTCCCGAGGACACCACCACTGTGAACGTAATGACAACTCAACCAGCTGTGACCCCACCTATGATGACCCCACCTGAAACCCCTGATCAGTACCAGGAGGAGGAGGAAGTAATAGAACAAGAAGAGCCAGTGCAAGTCCCTTCCATGGTGTTTGAGCCAACTCAAGCTCAAATGGAAGAAAGCATGGCCTCCAAGCAGATACCTCCTGAACTCAAACAACAGGCATACATCACCACAGAGCAGCTTCAGTCAGTGATGGCAGACCCAGCATCGGCGAGGCTGTCATATGCTCAGATCCTTGCAAGAGGTCTAAAGGCGGCCCCTTCAGCTGTTGTCACACATACATATGGAGCACTGAAATCAGTCATGTCATATGTGAAGGGACCAACTCCTGAGAAAGTTACACAAACTGAACATAAGATCGAATATGGAGAAGCTCCTGGCAAGCAAATTATTGACTACCAAACTTCAGTCACACAATCATACACATATGATAACGATAGATCACGAGGTAAGAAGAGGACATATGAACCTAAAATCGAAGTCCCTCCAGTCAAGATTACAGAAACAAAGGAACCTAAGAAAGAGGAGGTTCAGCGCCCTGAGAACTACATCCCTGGCCTGCTCTTCAAGGAGGACGGGAGATCTCGTTCCAAGAGTGCCCGAAGAAGGAAGGCAGAAATGGTCTATGAGGTGGAAGAGGTCCCCGAAATCAAGAGGGAGAGGAGCACAGAGAAGCACAGACGCTCCAGTGAAAGAAGAGAAGTGAAGAGTAAACGAGAAGTATTCTTTGAAGAAACACAGCCTGAAGAAACCCACATGGAAGTCACATTGCCTGTGGCACAAGATGTTTTGTCCACGACAACCTCACGATCTTCTAAGAGCAAAGATGAGTTTGTGGTTACAGAAATACATTATGAAACAACTCCTGAGACGCCGTTTGTGATTGATCACTGGGAAAACCAAGAAAAGAAGGAAGAAAAGATTGAAAAAATAAAGCAGAAGACGGTTACTGCCGATGAAGAGGATATGAAACATGAAGAAAATGACACCAGATCTCTTAGTAATGACACAAAATCACATGACAGTGAAGAAAAGCGTAAGAAGAAGAAGAAACGCAACAGATCTAACCCAAAAGAAGAAGAGGAAGATGAATTAGAAAAAGCACTCAGAGAAATTGCAGAAATGGAAAGAAGTGGCAAGATCCAGCCTCCTCCTGCTCCAAAGGAAGTTTCTGTTGAAGATGACAAGCCGAAACGCCGAGGTTCAAGAAAGACAAGGAAGACTGAACAAACCTCATCAGTGAAACAAGAACAAACTTCTAGCGACACATCACTAAACGAACAGAAATCAGAAGCGACAGTTAAGCCTGAGAAAGTCAAGAGAGCCCACAAATCTAAGACTGCAGAGGATAAGAAACCAGCTCCAGAAACCAAGACTAGCGAGCCTGAGAAGCGCAAATCCGCCTTTAAAAAGGCCAAGAGTGTGAGCTTTAACTCAGATGAGAAAGAAAAAGAAACCTCCAAACTGTCGCAAGAGACAAAGCTGGCAAAATCAGATCATGAGGAGACAGTGGTAGAATCTGCGCAGACTCAGATGAAGGAGGAGCAGAAGTCACCTGTCCCTAAGAAATCTAAAGTTTCTTCTAAACATGCAAAGAAGCCTGTTGAAGTATCAGTACCTGTGCAAGTGGCAGTGTCCTCTAACGACCAACCTAATGATGTCCCTGTTGACCCTGTAGCTGATGCTCCTAACCTATCCCTGTTCGCCCCCATAACTCCTGTAGATACTTGTTGTGTATCTTCAGTAGAGACTCCCTTCTCCCCCTCTGAGGCCATTCAAGTTGAGACCAGTGTCGGGTATGATGAAAGCATTTCGTCAGAGATGGTTGTGAAGGAGCAGGAATGGAACCTCTCACGTGATGGTGCGGCGGTTGCCCCGTCGGAGAGGTTACTTGCCTCAATTACATCTCCTGACCAAGTCAGCGCCTGTCTGGAACTCAAAAATGAGGGTGGACTTCCCCTCAGCACTGTGGACACTCATGATACTTGTGTGGAACTGAAAATGACAAGCGTTTCTACTTCCGAGGAAACAGCACCAGCAGAAGAAATAACTGGACCTCAGACTCAAGAGAAACCAGCAGAAAAACCTGCCTTTGCACTTCCCATGCCAGATCATGCAAATGACTGGATGGAAGTCATAGAGGATGGCGGTTTTACTCTTGAGGATGAGGATGAGGATATCGTTGAAGATAAACAAGAACCTGTCGCCGAGGTCCTTGCACCTACACCTGAAGAAACTAAACCTGATGTGGAGTCAAGTATTAAACCAGCCTTTGGCCTTCCGATTCCTGAACATGCTGGAGATTGGATGGAAATAATTGAAGAGGGAGGTTTTACACTGGAAGATGAAGATGAAGAAACAGTAAAAGATGCAGTTGAAGAGTCCCAGCTAAGGAAAGTAAAGACAGTCACAAATGAGACAATCAGTATCCCTGAAAAGGAAGAGAAGAAAACAACTGAGGAATCTGAGAAGACCACTGTTGTGAGAACTATCAAAAGAATCATTAAAAAGATTGTGATCATTGACGGCAAGCCTGTAGAGACTGAGGAAGTTGTGGAGGAACCTGAAAATGCTAGTGAGGCAATGGATGAGGGAACAGTTGGAGAATCAGTCATCACCAAGACCATAACTGAACCAAGGGAGATAACCACCACCCGCAAAATCACCAGGAGAAGAATAATTAAGAAAATAATTATGGTCGATGGTAAACCTGTCGAAACTGAGGAAGTTGTAGAAGATCCTGAGGAAGTGAGTGAGGATACAGAAACATTGCCAGGGGATTCGAATATTACTGAGATAATGACAGACCCAGAAGTGACAACAAGAATTGTAAGAAGAATCATGAGAAAGCGAATCATTAAGAAAACTGTCATAATCGATGGGAAACCTGTAGAAACTGAGGAGGTTATCGAAGAACCGGAAGATGTTTCAGAGGAGATCGTAGAGGGAACACAACCAACAGAGTCTATGATCACTAAGACTACAACAGAACCTGACATGACAACCACTCACAAAATCATCAGGAGAAGAATCATCAAAAGGATTATCATAGTCGATGGTAAACCTGAGGAAGTTGAAGAAGTTGTGGAAGAACCAGAGGATATCACTGATGAAACAGCAGAGAGACAACCCTACCAATCTGTCATCACAGAAACTATTACAGAACCTGAGGTGACCACAACTAGAAAGATCATTAGGAAGAGAGTCATCAAGAAGATCATATTTATCGATGGTAAACCTGTCGAGACTGAAGAGGTTGTTGAGGAACCCGAAGAGATTAGTGAAGAGGAGCTGCAAGCTTTACCTGAAGGCTATGTTACCACCGAGACCATCACAGAACCTGAAGAGGTGATAACAACTCGCAAGATCATTAGGAGAAGAATTATCAAGAAGATCATTATAATTGATGGTAAACCTGTTGAAACTGAAGAGGTTGTTGAGGAACCAGAAGAGATCAGTGAAGAGGAGCTGCAAGCCTTACCCAAAGACTATGCTACAACTGAGACCTTCACACAACCCGAAGAGGTGATAACAACTCGCAAAATCACCAGGAGAAAAATTATCAAGAAGATCATTATAATTGATGGTAAACCTGTTGAAACTGAAGAGGTTGTGGAAGAACCTGAGGAAGTGTCTGGGGATGTGTTTGAGGGAAAACCAGGAGGATCTGTCATCACTGAGACCATCACAGAACCTGATGAAGTAACAACCACAACAGTGCGCAAAATAATAAGGAAGAAAATTATCAAAAAAGTTGTCATCATTGATGGTAAGCCTGTTGAAACAGAAGAAGTTATTGAGGAGCCTGAAGAGGTTGGTGAAGTGGCTGAAGAAAAACCAGGAGAATCAATCATCACTGAGACCATAACAGATCCAGAGGAAGTGACCACCACACAGAGAATTATTCGAAAAAGAATAATCAAGAAAACGATTATCGTTAATGGGAAACCTGTCGAGACTGAAGAGGTTGTAGAAGAACCTGAAGAAGTTACCAAGGAAATGGTACAACCTGCACTTTCAGCTGGCACGGTCTTCACGGATACTAAGGAGGGAACCACCACCCAAAGAAGTATTAGAAGGAAGATCAAGAGAACTATCATGGTTGATGGCAAACCTGTGGAAAGTGAAGAAGTCGTGGAAGAACCTGATGATGGAAATGTCACAGAAGAAATGCGTCCAGATTATTCTGTGAGCACTGAGACCATCACAGAACCTGGAGTAACCACCACGCATAGAGTCATCAGAAAACGAATTATCAAGAAAATTATCATGGTTGATGGAAAGCCTGTGGAAGAAATTATAGAAGAACCAGAAGAAATTAATGAATCCCCTGAAACTTCTCATCCTGCTGGTACATATGTTTCAGAAACCACAACAGAACCTGAAATAACAACAAGAATTATCAGGAGAATCATTAGGAGGAAAATCATCAAGAAGATTATCATAATTGATGGCAAACCAGTTGAAACTGAAGAAGTTGTTGAGGAACCTGAAGATATTGTAGAAGAATGCTCAGGCACAGATGTTCAACCAGAGTCAATGGTCATCGAAGAAATCGCTGGCCCTGACACCACAACTTCAACTTCAAAGATTATTCACAAAAGGATTATAAAGAGAATCGTTATGGTGGATGGCAAACCTGTGGAAACTGAGGAAGTTGTTGAAGAGCCAGGTAAGGAGGCAGTACTTGAGAGATCACCAGGAGTACTAGTCACCACTGAGACCACCGCAGAACCTGAGCAAATCACAACTACTAGTAGAATCATTAAGAGGAGAATCATCAAGAAGATCGTCATGATTGATGGGAAACCTGTTGAAACTGAGGAAGTTGTAGAAGACCCAGGGGATGAGATTGAGAAGATGGCTGAAGAAAAACATCCAGGTGATTCTGTCATCACAGAAACCATTACAGAACCAGGTACATCAATTACTCATAGCAAAATCAGAAGGATAATCAAGAAAATAATTATGGTAGATGGTAAACCAACTGAGACTGAAGAAGTTGTAGAAGAACCTGAGGAAGTGACAACAATTGTTGGTCAAGAAGTGTCCCCTGAGCAAATGACCCAGTCAGAATCCCACATGACAGCCACGACCGTCAGGAGAGTCATTCGTAGAAGGATTATAAAGAAGATTGTCATCGTCGACGGCAAACCAGTAGAGACAGAAGAGGTCATTGAAGAACCAGAGGATGTCACTGAGGAAATGATGCGAGACTTCCCATCTGACTCTCCCATTACCAAGACGATCACAGATCCTTCAGTGTCGCCATCAACTGTGCGCAGGATTATTAGGAGGAGAGTTATCAAGAAGATAATCATAGTGGATGGTGAGCCTGTAGAAACTGAGGAAGTGGTAGAAGAACCAGATGATGTGGTACTAGTGCATGATGAAGTGGCAAAACGTGATGTGGTGTTGGATGAATCTAAAGGCGAAACATCAGACATCTCAGTGAAGGAAAGTGTTAAACCAGTGTCAAAAAGGATTGTGATGGAAGAGGGCAAATCTCTTGTGTCGGATATGGAGGTGGACGAGCCAGTAATTGTGGTAGAAGGAACCCTTAGGGAAGATACACCAGGAGACCTGACAGTTGAGGTATCTGAGGAAAAGAAAATATTTGCTCTTCCTGTCCCTGATCATGCTAATGACTGGATGGAACTTATTGAGGGAGGAGGATTTTCTCTTGAGGATGAGGATGAGGAACCAGCAGTTGATCAAGCCTCTCTGGATGCTAAGACTGTTAAGAATGTCGTGCAAGACAAGAAGGAAATTGAGGAGAGGAAAGTTGAAATTAAGAGTAGTGAAAATGTGGAAACAGAAGTTGTCAACACTTCCATGGAACAGCCAAAAGAAAAAGAGGTAGATTCTAAGCCTGCCTTTGGCCTTGTGTTGCCAGAGCATGCTAATGACTGGTTAGAAATCCTTGAAGATGGAGGATTCACTCTTGAAGATGAGGATGAAGAAACACCCAAGGAGCCCAAGGAGAAGGAAGTCAAGGATGCCACTCCTTCCTTACCAGTCCCAGCAACTGCAGTTCCCGCAACTGAAGAAATGACGACTAAGACTAAAGCTGAAGATGTCAAACCATTTGCCCTGCCCATACCAGATCATGCAAATGACTGGATGGACATGATTCAAGGTGGAGGTTTTACACTTGAGGATGAAGAGGAAGAAAAGAAACCAGAACAGGAGAGTGTTCCTCCTCAAATCCCTGAGGAAAAGTCCACAAAGAAGGAGAGTCTCCAGAAACCTGAGGTTAACAAACCATTTGGTCTTCCACTGCCAGACCATGCCAATGACTGGATGGAAATAATCCAGGATGGTGGATTCAGCTTACAAGATGAGGACGAAGAACCATCAGTTTCAGAGGGTACTGAAACAGCTACCAAAAGCCAGCCAGAGATTCCCAAAGATCTTGTTGTGAAGGAAGAAGAGAGCAAACCCAAGTATGCGCTCCCAATCCCAGATCATGCCAACGATTTCATGGAGATCATTGAGGGAGGAGGCTTCTCTCTCGATGATGAAGAAACAGAAGAAACTATGGCACAGGAGAAACTGAAGACAGAAGAGGAGGTGGAGACAGAAGCCACGACAACTTACACAACTCTCATTAAATCAAAACATCTTGTCCATGCAACGTATGTCATGCAAGAAAACACGGATGACCAGGAGGTTCACAGTCACAACCCAGGTCCTGAGAAGGAAGGAAATCCTGGACATGGAAAGAAAGGACAAAAATCTTCAAAGAAATCACAGGAAACATCTTCATATGCCCTTGCCCTTGCCACTGGAAAGGCCCTCCCTAAAGAAGAACCTAAGGAGGAACCCAAGAAACCTTACCGCTACCGCAACCCATCTACAAGTGAAGACCAACCTCCTGAAGACAATCCTCATCCAGCAGCAAAGAAAGACCCTGAAGGATTCGAAGAATTCGTGTCCAAGAAAGAAAAACGTCGAAGAAAGATGCATAGTGACACAGAAAAGCCAGTGTCAGAAGAACAAGCACAAGGCCAGTCAACAGAGGTCAAGGGTAATCCTGGCAATCCAGGTGAAGGAACTGAAAAAGAGAAGAAAACTGAGGTCCAGCCCACAACATCTTCACAGCCAGAGAAAGAGGTGGGATCAAGGAAGACCAAGGAAAAATCTCCCAAAGAAGGCAAGAATCCTAAAGATTCTAACCCAGGCGACAAGAAAAAGAAAAGAAAGAAGGGTAAGGCTAAAGAGGAGGATGGAGAAGACAGTTCCAAGACAGAAAAAGAGAAACAGTCCAGGCGAAAAGATAAGAAGGAAAAGGTGGAAGTAACAAGTGTACAGACTGATGTTGCTAATGTTGTCATGGAAACTTCTGTTTCTGAAGACCCAACCACACCACTAAAGGAGGAGGGTGATTTGGTAATTCCTGAACTCAAGACTGAAACTGTAGCTGAATCAGATGTGGCTGTTGTCCAACTGAAAGTTCAGGCAGACAGTAAACCAGGTGTTGAAACAAAGGGAACAGTTCCGGTGGTGTCAGACTCAGAGGGTTCTATGGCATCATCTATGCTCTCAGTTGCATCTGTGAGCCCTCGCCCAACCAGTCCACACCTTATCATTGACGACCTGAGTGACATTGTTCTGACTCCTCAGTGGATGCGTCAGAGGCCGATTGTTCGCACCTCAAGCACTGAGGAAAAGATCAAAATTCCGCTAGAGGAACGCAAAAAACTCTTCAAAACAAGAAGTGCTCCACTAGAAAGTACTTCTCTCTCCTTCGAAACAATCGGCATAGATATATCTGATGCTGCTTTTGGCTCAGTGCAGGAAAGAAAGACACTTTCAGCTAACATAGAAAGTACAGGTACCTCTGACAGTGACATCTCGGCCTTGGTTCCTGGAGATGAATACTATAAAAACAAAAAGAAAAGGCCCAAGAAGTCAAGGAGCAGGAGAGGTGAACATGACGATGGCCATGATGATGATCTTGATCAAGATAAACCATCTGAAGGTTTACAACTGCAAACAGACATGGACACTGTGGAAGCTCTTAAGGAAGCAGCTGCACCAAGTAAACCTACAGACCAAGATGAAGATGATGTGAAGAAAGACGAAGACAAATTCTCATCCCAAGAAAAGCATAAATCTGAACTTCAGAAGGAAGTCAAAAAATCTGTGGCTGAAAAAGAGTCTGTGGTAGAAAAAGAAGAGTCTGTGGTAGAAAAGGAAGAGTCTGCAGTAGAAAAAGAAGAGTCTGTGGTTGAAAGTGTTACTGAACAAACTTCATCTCAGGAAAAACTTGAACCAGAGCCACAAGCCAAGGGCGAGGAACTTGTGAAGTTGGAAAATGTCAAACAAATGCCACCTCAAGAAAAGCTTGAGATCTGGGAAGAAGCAGGTATTGAAGTCATCACTGCAGGTGATTTAGTAATGCACCACGAGCAGCTCGTTTTGCCTGGCATGATTCCTCTGTCACAACAACAGGAAAGGCAAGGGCCAATTGAATCTAAACACCCATGGACATTTTCTAAGAAAGATGAAAGTGTAGGTCTTCAAAAGGTTGTTCCAAATATCGAGGAGGCTCTTCAGGAGGCGATGACATCAGAACTCGATATTCCGGAAGAACGTGGGCAGGAACAGCCAAAGGAGGAGCCGAAGCCAGAACCAGAACAGCCACTAGCCAAACCTGTGGATGGCTGGATGCATGTGACTGATGTTGACAACTTCACCAAGGAAGTCGAAAGTGAAGAAAAGGCCCGGGAACAGCTTGTCATGAAGGAGGAAATTAGTTCCCATGATCAAGAAACTATCATGACTGAAGAAGGTGACAGTGTTTTAATAACAACTTCGGAAGGGAAATCTTTGACTTCTCTCGAAACAATGACTGAGGAAAGTCAATTCAGCAGCATATCAGCTGATACAGAGATGGTAGAGGAAAGCTGGAGTGAACATAAATCAATAGATTCTGGAGTAAGCATTGCCACTGCTTCAGTTGAACAAGAGTCTAACCAGCATCCCCAGTCATATGCCAACATCCTCATTACAGCTCCAGCTGTGATTGTTGAAGAACCACCTGAAGAACCGAAGAAACCATATGTCTATCGAACACCAGCTGTGGTTGAAAAGATTAGTGTTGAAACTGAAGTTCCTGCCATGCCTGCGGTAGATGAGGAAGGATTTGTAGAATTTGTTTCTAAACGTGAAAGACATCGTAGAAAGACACAGAGCACCTCTGGTATCACCGATGACATCAAGGAGGAAGTGGACTCTGCTATGGCGGAGGAACTCGGAAAGGAGGAAAGCATACAGAAAAGCAAGGATGAACAATTAGAAGCTGATCATGAAGAAGAAATTAGTTTAACAGAAAGTGATGATGATAATAGTTTGTTTAAAGCCCTGAAACCGATGAAACCTAAGAAATCAAAAGACAAAAAGGACAAGACTAAGAGGGTATCGAAAATGTCAGAGTCTGAAATAGAGATATGTAACATTGCGGCCGCCATTGAAAGAGGAGAAACGCCTCCTAAACCAAAGGATGTGGTTGAATACGAGCACAGACTCTTTGCAGCATTTTACTTGGGTTCTGAGTTGTGGTATGATGTCTTTGGCATCCGTGATGCTGAGAGCAATTATCACATGTACCTGGCAACTACATCACAAGAGGTTGTCCCTGAAGATGAACCAATCCAGCCTGACCTTATTTCTGAGGTTGAGGATCAAGCAAGACTTCAACCTGATAATCAAGTTTCAGCAGAGACTGAGCCTGACCAGTATTTGATGGTGTTTGAGCAGGAGTCTCCCAAGTATGATATGAGTGCCATCTTGGAGTATGAGACGAGATACTATGAGTATCTTACAAGAGAGCAGCAGCTTTTGGATGAACCAATAGAAGAAGAAGAGATATTGACCCCCGCACAGGACACACCTGAAGAGAAGATACTAGTAGTTCAGGAGGAAATAAGTAAGACAGAGACAGTGTCAGACCAAAATGACACATTAGAAATCAGTCAGACTGAAATCAAGAAGCATGATTATGTAACAGATCCAGAAAAGATGCTAGCAAATGCTGTTGTGCAATTCGAAGATCAAGTGTCAGAAACAGTTAAAGATATTGTAAGTGAAAGTGAGGAACTCGAAATACCGAAGACTGATGTTGAAGTGAAAACAGATATTGACATTATTCACATGACATCTGAAGTGACTTCTACAACAGTTGATGTTAAATCACAGGTTACCACAGACATCGTGGCAAGTAAAGATGAAGATATACCACTACTGACAGAAGTTGTACCAACTGAATTTGTACAAGAAACGGAAACTGTATTGCCACAGCCAGTTGAAAATATTGCAGGTGACCAGGCAGGTGATACTATCTCTATACAAGATACCGAAAAGGAGTATCAGGCATACTTAGCAGACTCAAGTGAACTTGAACCTCAACATGAAGTTGAAGAGCAAGAATTGGATTCTGCTACTAGTGGTGTTCCCACAATATCTACTCTGAATTACGACATGTCAGCCATCCACCAAGCTGAAACCAAGTACCACGAATATCTTGCCCAGACAGATGAAGCAAGCACCTCATGGGCTCGGGTTGTGGCTCAGGGAAAACCCGTAGATGTAGAGGATGTGGAGGAGGAGCCAAAGGATGACAAATCCTTTATCATGTACCAGACCAAGACAGTGAAGGTTGTGGTGACTGATGAAGAGCCTCCTAAACCACAGGTGCCTGTATCAGTTGACGAAGAAGGATTCAAGGAGTTTGTCTCCAAGCAAGAGCGCCGTCGCAGACTGAGGTCATCATGCTCAGAGGAACCAGAAGATGTGAAAGACATTGTGCCTTATGTACCACGAATAGAGTTACCAGAAGTAGAAGTTGTGGAAGAGAAGGAAGAGGTTGAAACCAAAGAACCTGAACCTGTGAAAGTCAAACCTGAAGTACAAATAGCGGATGAAAGTGTAATTGAAACATTCGAAGCCGCACTTCAGCGTGTCAGGAAACACAAAGAAAGTCACAGAAGGAGCCGCACATACACTGCTGAAGCTGAGAAGGAAGTTGATGACATTATCCGTTTCATGAACCGTGATGAAGTCTTGCAGCAGTATCTTGCCCTGGACTCCTTTGTGATGGACATGTGGCAGGCTATTGACTGTGAGAGAAAATACCAGGAAATGGTAGCTTGGTCAACTGAGGATGATCTTGAAGCTGAGACTTTAGGCCTAATGGAGGAATCTAGTCAGACACAAGAAGAGTGCATTGCCCCCAGCCCTTCACCAGTAATTTCCCTAGGTGCCTTGTCTGAACCCCCTCTTAATTATCCTGTTCCAGCCACTTATATTGTCAATCCTGAGCTAACTTCATCTTTTTCATATGACATAACCGCAATCAATGAGGCTGAGTGTAGGTATTACGAATACTTAGCGCAGCGTGAACTGGATGTGAAGAGTGAGGAGCTTATTGATGTGACTGAAGAACCTTTACTGCCAACTGAAGGTAAGGTCCAGTTGCCAGAATTGGTGAATGAAACAGAGGTTGTCCAGATTCCTGTAGTTACTGACGGAATAGATGGGGTTGTACAGATGCCAGCAGCAACTGAGAAGGAAGAATTTATTCAGGAAGCTATCATCAGTGATAGAAAAGAGGAAGTGATCCAAGAACCAATGGTGGTTGACAGGAAGGAAAGGGTGGTCGAAGAACCTGCTGCTGTAGAGCAAAGGGTAAAGGTTCATGAACCTGTGGTGGTCGAGAAGAAGAAAGAAGTTATCCAAGAGTATACACAGGTTGATAGAATCGAAGAGGTTGTCCAAACTCCGGTAGTTGTTGATAAACAGGAGGAGACTATCCTGAAGACTGTAGCAGATGAGAACAAAGAAGTAATTGTTCAAAAATCAATGGTTGTTGATGAAAATAGAGAGGTTGTACAGAAGCCCTTAGTAGTAGAAAAGGAAGAGGTTGTCCAAACACCTGTAGTGATGGAAGACTTGAGAACTGTTACAGAGCAAGTACAAATCCCACAGGTGTCAACAGATATGGTGGTTGGTGAAATGCTCGAATATAACGTTACAGCCATTCAAGAAGCCGAGAGGGATTACCAGTTATACATGGCTGATACACATGTTCAGCCACAAGAAGCTGCAGATGAACAAGAGGAGGATGACTCCTTGTCTAGTGCAGCTGTTGACTCAATGTCCACTCTGAATTACGACATATCAGCCATCCACCAAGCTGAAACCAAGTACCACGAATATCTTGCCCAGACAGATGAAGCAAGCACCTCATGGGCTCGGGTTGTGGCTCAGGGAAAACCCGTAGATGTAGAGGATGTGGAGGAGGAGCCAAAGGATGACAAATCCTTTATCATGTACCAGACCAAGACAGTGAAGGTTGTGGTGACTGATGAAGAGCCTCCTAAACCACAGGTGCCTGTATCAGTTGACGAAGAAGGATTCAAGGAGTTTGTCTCCAAGCAAGAGCGCCGTCGCAGACTGAGGTCATCATGCTCAGAGGAACCAGAAGATGTGAAAGACATTGTGCCTTATGTACCACGAATAGAGTTACCAGAAGTAGAAGTTGTGGAAGAGAAGGAAGAGGTTGAAACCAAAGAACCTGAACCTGTGAAAGTCAAACCTGAAGTACAAATAGCGGATGACAGTGTCATTGAAGCATTCGAAATAGCACTTCAGAAGCAGAAAGCAATTCCAAGAAGAAGCCGTCGATCTCGCTTGTCAGAAGCAGAAGAGAAAGAAGTACAAGAAATACTGCGGTATGCGGATCGCGAGGAAGTCCTGCAGAAGAACGCTACTAATGACTCTTTCCTATGCAATCAGTGGACATACATCGATGCTGAGAAGAACTACTATGAATTGCTAGCCAGGCTCAAGAAGTCGAATTTAGATCTGGTGAGTGATCAGGTGGATGATAATGGAGAGGATGGTGATGATGGTAGTGATAATGGTGGTCCATCGAGTGGCCATCAGCCGCCTTCTCATGGTGATGGGGATGGTGGCAGTTCTCCAAGAACATATCAGACAGAACTCATGAAAGCAGACCTCCCGCAGGGATTGGCAAATTGGACAGATGAGAGTACATATCTTCCTTTAACACCTAACCTCCCACATCATATAACAGTCAGCCATTCCCTAGATACTAACACCATCACCACGACAACCAAACTGACTGATGACACACGACTAACACAAGCGACTCAGGACACACTGACAGATCATCTCACACCCATTAGCGAGACAGTAGAGACAGTGTTCAGCGAGAAGTCAGCCCCCTCGCAGGCTCCTTGTCAACCAAGTGCAGGACCCAGCCGGCACAGACAACTTCAGGTGTGAGGCCTTCGAGCACTGCACGCGCGTGATGTGTTTTCTGTGCCAGTTTGCCCTGCCCTCGTTATTAGAGAGTTTTTATTTGTGTTTTGTTTGATACCCCTTTCCCATCCCCGTAAAAACTTTTTGTTCTGAAGAAAATTAGTTTCTCCATCCATGATACCCTTCCCCTCCCCTCCTTTTTTATCTGACCTTTTTTTTAAGCCTAATGATTCTATGAAAAATAATTATAGCCTGTTATACTCTCTAGAACTGTACTAATTCCTGACAAGAAACCCCTGGTTGATAGCTTTATCTGACTTGTTAGTAGAGAAACAGAATGTAGTTTCCTCCCCTTTCGTGTGTAGTGAGTCTTAGTTTGCATAGGTTAGAAGACCAAATCCCTGCTACACTTAGAGATATCCTGAAAACCCTGTGGTAAATCAGCATTTTCTTTTTTTATTATTTTATTTTGATTAGGATTGACTGTATATATGTATTTAGTTAACTGATTCTCGTCAAATGATGAAAAGAGCTGGAAAATTTTCATCCACTCTGCCAGAGAAGGGGGTTTCAGGATGCCTGGGATTATTATTATTCCTTCATTATATTTATACATAAAGAGCAGCACGGTATGTAAACTACGGGAGTACCTTGTAGCTTGCGTGGAAGTAGGTATTGCTGGGCAGGTCGTGCGGTTTGATGCATGGTGTATCTCATAATTTGGATTTAAATTTGTTCCTTGAGTGGTCTTTATTTGATTATTTAGCTGGTATTTCCAGATCTGACATTCTGGCTGGCAGGATTATTCTTACGAGGGATGACACCTTATTAAAACTCTCATTCATATAATTCACAAAAGAAAAATATAATTAAGCACCTTATTTAGAACTGCAGTCTTCTCATTGTTGGGGAAAAAAAGGATTTCACAGAAATCATTGTGCAAAGTCTTCATCAAAGTGTCTCCGTAAAAATGATCCTGTCAGTCACAGGGAAAAAATTGTAAAAGAAATCATCCAATAATTTGAATTACAATTTGCAGACTTTAACCTGGTGAGACATCAATTGACTGCTGAAATTCCCTTGATATTATCTTTTTTGTCTTATTGTTTTTGAGTTAAGCAAAACCTTTCATATTTCATTATTATTTCAATTTCTGCCATATATGTATATATGATGTACATATACTTTCCTTGGCCACATTTATTTTAATAATTCATAACAACAAATTCTCCAAAATCAGTACAGACTGTCATTGTAAAGGTTTATATATTTTTGTCTGTTGTATTTAAAATCAAAAGAGTTATCTTGTATTTTCCCTATAACTAACCCATAATTGAAGCATGAGTTTTTTTCCAAAGTACTTATTGTTGTTTTCTTAATTTCATTTTTGTATTATTTGGATGTTGGAATGTTGAATTCATTAATGTTACAGATTTTGGAGTATGTAAAATAACCGTTCACTTCTTTGAGAATGCTAGAAGAGGGAGAAGGAGAAAGAAAAGGATGACGAAGAGGAGGAGGAGGAGGAGGTGGAGGATAGCTAATCACTCAACCTCTATGCTTGTACTAATCTAATTTTTCCTCCCCCTGTTCCCCTCACATGAGCAGGAAGAAGCAAGGAAGACTATTGCTTCAGCTGAGAAATCACTGGACAACTTCCAGGAAAGAATTAGGGCTCTTGTGGACTATACTATCGTTGAGCAAATAACAACTATCCAGGTATGTTGCTGAAAAAGTATTCTGGGGTTTCTTTTTTTAGGGGGGTAGGGGAAGTGTATGTGCCTGTGGTTGGGGATATAGGTGTGGATATATGAGCATCTGCAGTTGTGTGTGTTGATTTTAGTATATGTATGTATGTTTGTAGGGTTTATATAAGTCAGTTGATTAGATTCTTTTGGTAATTGTTTAAATCTTTTTTTCTTTATTATTATTATTATTTTTTTTTTTTTTTTTTTTTTTTTTAGATTTTAATAAAAACAATGTTTTGCTTTTTTTTCATCTCAGAAGAGGTCAGTTTGATAATGGTATTGGGTTACAGATAAGTGTGATTACCATTTTTGAGAAGGAATTCTTTAAGATAACCCTACTTATGATACAAATGTTATAACAGAATGAGTGCAGTTTATATCAAAAGCTAGATTTATGAACAATAACTACATAAAAATGTCCATAGATTTAGGAACTCATTAGCTTTCACATTATTTATATACAGAGAACATGTTAATTCTGAAGATATTAAGATTTTTATCATAAAACCAATATTTGAAATCAAACATCTGCAAATAATTAATTCCCTATAGCAACTCTTCTTCCACCCACCCTTGTACATGTAATGAATGATTTATTATTTTTATTTTCATTTTGAAGAATTTGTGTCTTATAACACTGGATTTTTGGTCATTATTATTTTATTTTTTCTTAGCTGTTAGGAAGAATTATGGATTTCTGGAAAAAATATACAGTAATGACAGCTAAATTAGTATGAATTACATAAAATTATAATAAAAGGGAATACATTTTTTCTATTGTCTCTAAAATACACTCCATTGTTGAACCTCCTTTTCTAAGCTGTGTGACTCGGTATAACCATGAGGGAAACGTTTAATAAACTGGAATTCAAAGTCATACATATTACCCATTTAGAAAGATATGACATATTATCAAAGGAAACTACTGTACTGAGCATTAATAGACATACAAAAATAAAATAAAACATTGCAACCTCTTCCTCAACCATAGACTCTTCTAATCGAGATGCGGAAGATGGAAGAAGACCTCAGCAACCTGCACGAGAAGGGCCGCACAATGGAGCAGGACTCAGAGATGCTCAACATGCTTGCCACCGTCTCAGGGCTCAAGACCCGCTTGAAGACTCTGCGCTCGGAGGCTGAAGGAAAGAAGAATGATATTGAAGTAAGATCATTATTATTATTATCTATCTATCTATCTATACTTTTATATATACATATGTGTGTGTGTGTGTGTGTGTGTGTGTGTGTGTGTGTGTGTGTGTGTGTGTGTGTGTGTGTGTGTGTGTGTGTGTGTGTGTGTGTGTGTGTGTGTGTGAATATATGTACTTGTATATATATATATATATATATATATATATATATATATATATATATATATATATATATGTATGTATGTATGTATGTATGTATGTGTGTATGTGTATGTGTATGTGTATGTGTATGTGTATGTATATGTATATGTATATGTATATGTATGTATATGTATATGTGTATGTATATGTATAATGTATATGTATGTATATATATATATATATATATATATATATATATATATATATATATATATATATATATATATATATATATATATATATATATATATATTATATATATATATATAAATGAATAAATGAATATATGTAAAAAAAATATATATATATATATTTATATTTATATTTATATATATATTTGTATATAAATATATATATATATATATATATATATATATATATATATATATATATATATATATATATATATATATATATATGTATGTATGTATGCATGTGTGTGTGTTTAATGATATAATCTTCAAACTTGTAATGAGATAATGGAAATTAGATTTGGCTCAGCTTGATTGGGAAAAAAAATACCTAATAAGATTTTGTATCATACTTATACTTTAATGTAGCATTATATATTCCACTCTAAAACTATCCAGCCACTATAAGCATAAAAAGAAATCTTCGGAGAGCTGAGTTTCCTCTTGCTTCACAGACAAAGCAGAGTGAATCTGAACAGCAGAAGTTCCACCTAATCGAGTACCAGCAACTCCTCCAAGACCTCGAATGTTGGGTCACTGAAACCTACTCGCAGATCACGGCTGACGTCTGCCTTGGTTCCGTGACTGCCATCCGTGAGCAAATAACTCTCAATCAGGTACGAAGAGGGAAAAGATGCATTATCATAGTTATGTGAAACCAGAGCAAAAAAGATGGAGTCTGACAATGTATTTTTTTTATTATTATGCAGATTCATTTTTTTCTTCTTCTTCTTTTTTATTTACTGCTAGAACTGATTAAAAGTTTCATTCATATTAATATTTTGGTCATATTTTTAGGCAAGAGCTTTGTAAACGTATATCAAAGATAGTTTTTATATAATGTCAGACTCCATTTCCCCTTTATTTGGGTGCGTCTGTTCTTTACCCCATCAAGACACCATGCATGCACACTCACCATTGTTCTTTCTACTGGTAATGCACAAGAAAACCAGCAGGGCCACCGAGGCTGATCACCCCTTCCCTAGGACTGTGCATGGTAACAGATATCCATACCAACCACTTCTAAAATTTGTGTTCTTTATTTTTTCTCATTTATTAATTTTCCCTGACCCCTTTTTAAGATATTATTATCTTCATGTTATCTTAACAAGATCATTTACTTTTCCCTTTTACTTATTATTTAAATGTGAGTTTATTGTCAGTATTTGACTTTGAAGTCAAGAGTTAACATGATATCCAATATTAGCTATACATTAATAATATTGATAATGATTATGAAATATGTAAATAATGTACAACTCAGTTTAAACATTTGCTATTTTTGTTTCAAACATTTAGAAACCCGTTCTCTTATTATAAGAAAATTCTCCCTGGCTTTTTTAGACAAAGTAAATTAAACATTTTTAAGTGAAGTGTTATAGGTCAGTATGATGAGTTGGATACATTTTCTTTTCTTAAGTAGAATTTAATAACTCTGATAACATGTAGGCATTGTGTGGATTTACTTGTATTGATACTAAGAATTCCATTTACGAATAAGAAATTATATTTAATGGTCTGTTTATGAATAAGATATTATATTTACTGTTAGTTGTTTTCAGTGTATCTGAAGTAGACATACCCATTGAGTTATTAATGTTGCTATATCTACTCCTAGATTTGCTATCTTTGTTAACTCATATCAGCATCTCTATTGATTTATGATTATATTGCTTCTTTATTATTATTTTCTTATCATACAATTACTTTGACTATTCTTCTTTATATCAAGATTTTTTTTTTTATTATTGAAGTCAGATTATGCACAATACTCAAAAAAAATTATGTATCTCTTATCTGATTATGAAATAAATTTAATTTGAGAAGTGGTTGGTAGGTCTGAGTGTTGAAGAGAGAAGTCACTCCAGGGCTTAAATACAGCTTAAGTGTTTATGTGTTTGTCACATTGTTTTCAAAGAGCTTATATTTGTTTATAGAATCTTCAGCGAGACTTGGTTCGCCGTGAAAGTCAACTCAGTGAACTACGCAGCAAATGTGAGCGTGTGCAAGGTGATTCACACATCCAGTCACTGGCTCAAGAGATGACTGACCACCTTGTCTTCCTAAGTCAGACCATCTGTGACACACGTCTTGTGCTTCAGAACCGTCTGCACCAGCTGAAGGTACGCATCTGCCAGCATCGTCCTTCCTGTCCCTATGTATCCTAAATCTGCCTTCTTGACCATCCTTCTTTATTCTTCCAACTATCCTTACTTCCTTTTCCTGTTCCTCTTCCTGACTTCCTGCATAGATTTTATGATTCACACATTATGGTTGTCCTTATCCCCAGTTCATATCCCTTTGTGATCCCCTTTCTCTTCAGCTAAAAGTGCATCAAGAAGCATTGATTAAAAATCATCTAAGTACATTTGCAACAGCAGGTGTGCATCAGTTAACATGTGCCGAAATCTATTATAGGAGATCCTGGAGAATGAAAGGAAGCGGTTACCTTCTGATAGCCAGGACTCAGAGAAAGAGAGTGAGAGTACAATTGCTTTAAAACAAGAGGACCAGCCCATCAGTTTAGCAAAGGAACAAGTGCAGCAAGAAGCTGATGTGACCACGGAACCTGAAACAACTGAAACAACTGTTTACAAAGTGATGAGAAGGAGAAGTATTAAGAATGTTGTCATGATCGGTGGTATGCCGGTTGAGACTGAAGAAGTTGTTGAAGAACCCACTGATCAGGCCACTGATGTGGAACCTGAGGGAACTACCACTGTTGTCAGAGCTGTTCGTAGAAGGAGCATAAAGTCCATTGTCATGGTAGATGGTAAACCAGTAGAGACTGAAGAGGTTGTGGAGGATCCTATC
Organism: Penaeus vannamei; assembly: GCF_042767895.1. NCBI lineage: Eukaryota > Metazoa > Arthropoda > Malacostraca > Decapoda > Penaeidae > Penaeus > Penaeus vannamei. Next base: position 34,717,403 of record NC_091568.1, on the reverse strand, counting down.
TCTGTGTCAGAGGAGTTAGTTGAAAAGGACAATGTGCTCCTGGAATCTGTTTATGAGCCTGATGTGTCTACCACCACAAGAGAATTTGTGCCAAAGAGAATGCAGACCCTCAAGGATGAAAGAGAGTTCCTGGATTCTGCTGAAGAAGTTCAGGAACCAGCAGTGGCATCTACCATAACTACCCATCAAGTCATAAGGAGAATTGTAAAGAAGATTGTCATGATTGATGGAAAACCAGTTGAGATTGAGGAATTAGAAGATCCTCAAGACATATCAGATGAACTGATGCAGGGTAATCTTCCAGTAGATTCAGTCATCACTCGAACAACAAGTGAGCCTGACTTGACAACCACCACTGTCAGAACAGTTGTGCGTCGCAGAATAAAGAAGATTGTCATGGTAGATGGTCAGCCAGTTGAAACTGAGGAATTCATTGAAGAACCTGTGGACACCACAGTTGAGAATCTTGAGGATTATGCTAAGCAGTCAGTAATACCTGAATCATCTTCAGAATCTGAGACATTTACAACAATCAGAAAAATAATAAAGAAGAGAATAATCAAGAAAATTGTTATGATAGATGGTAAACCAGTAGAGACTGAGGAAGTTGTAGAAGAACCAGATGATGTGACAGAAGAGATTGTTCAAGCTCTTCCATCTGACTCAATTAGTGGTACCATCACACAGCCTGAAGAGGAAACTACTACAACTGTTCGGAGAGTCATCAGAAAGCGTGTCATTAAGAGAATTGTTATTATTGATGGTAAACCGGTTGAAACAGAAGAGATTGTAGAGGAACCTGAAGATGTAACACAAGAATGTATTGTTCCTTCTGACTCAGTTATCACAAAAGAAATTACAGAACCAGAGACCATTACTACTGTTCGTAGAGTCATACGAAGAAGAATCATTAAAAAGATCATTATGGTTGATGGTAAACCTGTAGAAACTGAGGAAATTGTAGAAGAACCTGAGGATGTGACTGAGGAAATGACACAAGGAATCTGCCCAACAGATAGTTCTGTTGTTACAGAAGAAATTGTAGAACCGGAAACTATAACCACTGTTCGTAGAATTATACGAAGGAAAATCATTAAAAAGATCATTATGGTAGATGGTAAACCAGTAGAGACAGAGGAGATTGTTGAGGAGCCTGAGGAAATTACAGAGGAGATTGGTGAGGGAACACCAAGAGAAGCAATTAGCACTGAGCTTATCACTGAGCCTGATGAACTAACAACCACAACTGTGCATAGAATCATCAGGAGGAGAGTCATCAAAAAGATTGTGATGATTGATGGTAAACCTGTTGAAACTGAGGAAGTAGTAGAGGAACCAGAAGAGGTCAGTGAGGAGATGCTCCAAACCTTACCTAAAGACTCTGTCACAATGGAGACCATCACAGAACCTGAAGAGGTGACCACAACTCATAGAATCATCAGGAGAAGAATCATCAAGAAGATCATTATGGTCGATGGTAAACCTGTTGAGACAGAAGAAGTCGTGGAAGAGCCTGAGGAAGTAACTGGGGAAATGGTTGAGGCAACTCCAGGAGATTCAGTCATCACTGAGACCATCACAGAACCTGATGAAGTAAGTACAACAACTGTGCATAGAATCATCAGGAGGAGAATCATAAAGAAGATCATTATGGTTGATGGTAAACCAGTAGAGACTGAAGAAGTTGTGGAGGAACCTGAGGAAGTCACTGAAGAGGAGCTACAAGCCTTACCTAAAGACTTGTTAGCCACTAGGACTATCACAGAACCTGAAGAGGTAACCACAACTCACAGAATCATCAGGAGAAGAATCATCAAGAAGATCATTATGGTTGATGGTAAACCTGTCGAGACAGAAGAGGTCGTGGAAGAGCCTGAGGAAGTAACTGGGGAAATGGTTGAGACAAGTCCAGGAGACTCGGTTGTCACAGAGACTATCACAGAACCTGATGAAGTAACCACAACAACTGTACATAGAATCATCAGGAGGAGAGTCATCAAGAAGATTGTGATGATTGATGGTAAACCTGTTGAAACTGAGGAAGTTGTGGAAGAGCCAGAAGAAGTTAGCGAAGAGGAGCTACAAGCCTTACCGAAAGACTCTGTAATCACTGAGACCATTACAGAGCCCGAGGAAGTCACAACTGTACGTAGAGTTATCAGAAAGAGGATTATCAAAAAGATAGTTATGATTGATGGCAAACCTGTTGAGACAGAGGAGGTCGTGGAAGAACCTGAAGACATCAGTGAAGAAACAGTTAAGAAGATCATTATGGTCGATGGTAAACCTGTTGAGACAGAAGAGGTTGTGGAAGAACCAGATGTCAGGGACATGATTCAGAGCACAAAACCAACTGATACTGTCATTACTGAAGAAGTTACAGAACCAACAGTTTCCAGAGTCATTCGTAAAAGAATTATCAAGAAAACCATTGTGGTTGATGGCAAACCAGTAGAAACAGAAGAAGTCATAGAAGAGCCTGTGGAGGTCACTGGAGAAATGGTTGAAAGAACACCAGTAGATTCAAGCATCATTGAGACCATCACAGAACCTGATGAAGTAAGTACCACAACTGTGCGTAGAATCATTAGGAGGAGAATAATCAAAAAGATTGTGATGATTGATGGAAAACCGGTAGAAACCGAGGAAGTTGTTGAGGAGCCTGAGGAAGTTAGTGAAGAGATGGTTCAGGGAATGCCAGGAACCATAGTAGAACCTGAAGAGGTGACCACAACTCATAGAATCATCAGAAGAAGAATCATCAAGAAGATTATTATGGTCGATGGTAAACCAGTTGAGACAGAAGAGGTTGTGGAAGAACCTGAGGAAAGGGAAATGGTCGAGGCAACTCCAGGAGACTCGGTTGTCACTGAGACTATCACAGAACCAGATGAAGTAACCACAACAACTGTGCATAGAATCATCAGGAGGAGAATCATCAAGAAGATTGTGATGATTGATGGTAAACCTGTTGAAACTGAGGAAGTTGTGGAAGAACCAGAAGAGGTTAGTGAAGAGGAGCTGCAAGCTTTACCTAAAGACTCTGTTATCACTAAGACCATCACAGAACCTGAAGAGGTGACCACAACTCACAGAATCATCAGAAGAAGAATCATAAAGAAGATCATTATGGTCGATGGTAAACCTGTTGAGACAGAAGAGGTCGTGGAAGAGCCTGAGGAAGTAACTGGGGAAATGGTCGAGACAATTCCAGGAGACTCAGTCATCACTGAGACCATCACAGAACCTGATGAAGTAACCACAACAACTGTGCATAGAATCATCAGGAGAAGAATCATAAAGAAGATCATTATGGTTGATGGTAAACCAGTAGAGACTGAAGAAGTTGTAGAGGAACCTGAGGAAGTCACTGAAGAGGAGCTACAAGCCTTACCTAAAGACTCAGTAGTCACCAAGACAATCACAGAACCTGAAGAGGTGACTACAACTCACAGAATCATTAGGAGAAGAATCATCAAGAAGATCATTATGGTCGATGGTAAACCTGTCGAGACAGAAGAGGTTGTGGAAGAGCCTGAGGAAGTAACTGGGGAAATGGTCGAGGCAACTCCAGGAGACTCAGTCATCACTGAGACCATCACAGAACCTGATGAAGTAACCACAACTACTGTGCATAGAATCATCAGGAGGAGAGTCATCAAGAAGATTGTGATGATTGATGGTAAACCTGTTGAAACTGAGGAGGTTGTGGAAGAGCCAGAAGAAGTTAGTGCAGAGGAGCTGCAAGCCTTACCTAAAGACTCTGTAATCACTAAGACCATCACAGAACCTGAAGAGGTGACTACAACTCACAGAATCATCAGGAGAAGAATCATCAAGAAGATCATTATGGTTGATGGTAAACCTGTGGAGACTGAGGAAGTAGTAGAAGAACCTGAGGAAAGTACAGATGGAGAAATTGTACCTATAATCTCTGGAGGTACACGTATTGTGAAAAAGAAGGTTAAGATCAAACGTGTTGTACATATTGTTGATGGTAAAGAGGTTGTCGAAGAAGAAAGATCTGAGACTCCAGAAGAAGTGCTTGAGTATCCTGCAGGTACAGGCAGTGACCAGCCTTTAACTTTGCCAATTAGTCAGGACATAGAGAGCATACCTTCTGATACTGCCCAGTCCCCTGAGACTCCGGTTCAGCAGGCCAGAGTTATACGTCAATTGAGGATTGTAGATGGTCAACCAGTTGTATCTGAAGAAATCCTGGAAGGAGCTGAAAATATACCAAGTGATGCCAGTGTTTTGGAAACACGAAATATCCAAGTTCATGCTGTCAGACGTAGAATGAAGGTAATTCGTCGTGTACAGATCATTAACGGAGAAAGAGTTGTAACAGAAGAAGTTGTTGAAGAACCAGAGACAGAGTTTGGAATGCCAGAAGATGGATCTGGAGTCACTGTCACAGACATGACTGGAAGTACTCTATTCCCCAAACCTCAGACGGAAACTAATGAAGCCCTGTCTCCTTCCTCTGCAATTCCTCTTCAGTGGAAAGAAGAAACCTATCCTTCAAGCCTTCCCAAGAGTGAACCAGAAGAGAAGATCACAGGAGAGTCTTACAAGATAACTGAGGTTATGCCCAAAGAGCCTCCAACAGAAGAACGCCCTCAGGACCCATTCCCAGCACCTGTGAGCTCTTTCCCCGTCCCAGCTTCAGTCAGTGATGCAAAACCAAAGGACGCAAAGGATACCACTGAGGTCTGGTCTGGAGCTCTTTACACCAAAGCTAGTGTAGAGGATTCCTCAGAAGAGACCATTCCAGACACTGCTGGCCAGGCTCCAGTTCTCCCTGAACAGCCAGCTCATCATGAATCTGAGGAAGATTTAGAACCATATCCTCAGCCTGGTGACAGTCAGGGAGAAGAACCATGGGAGGAAATAGCCCATGATCTCATTGGAGTAACGCGCGAAATCTCCTTGACAACTGATGGTGACTCAAGAGAAGTCAAAGACTCTGAAGACCAAAAGACCAAAGCTTTCCCAAGCCCTGAAGATCTGGCGGTTCGGGCTGAAGATCTGAAGCCTGTTTCTAAAGAAAGAAAATCTAGTGCAGGTGAATCTTTCCCTACGTTTAAAAGAAGAGATAGTGGTGTTGCAGAATTGTGCAAGATATTTGAATCTCCTACAAAGAGCTATGATGCACCCGTCTACCAGAGACCAAAGCCAGTGGTGACAAGAGAGAAAATACAAGATACTACCAAACCTTTCAAATCTGTGGAAATACCAGCTTGGCCCCCTTGCAAAGAAAAAGATTTATCTGTAAAGCAATTCCCACGACCAGTAGGGGATGTGCCCCTGCCATCATACAAAGATTCTACTGTGCCAAGGGATCCAGTAACAGGTTGCAGAATTTTCCTGGAAGAAAAATATACTCTCATTCCAAGAGATCAACAGATGGAGAAGATCACAGATATGTCATCTGGAGCACCTGCAGCACCTGCTCCTTCCCCAGATTTCCCAGAAAGAAGAGAAGATCTAGAACCATTTGCAAGACCATTTGAGTTTGGTGGAGATTTCCGATTCCCAGAATATGTCAGGCAAAAGTCTGATACTGACAGGGAGCTGCAAACCCCCACTCAACCTCAAGCACCTTCCTGGGAAGAAAGATTATATCAGAAACATATGGATAACCTAACACCTACATCCATACCTCAGACCTCAGAGACAGCACCTGGTTTGCCAGAAAGAGGTATGGCACCACCAGTAGATGTAAAACCACAGTTCCCATCTCCACAAGAGAGTTATCCATATCCAGTTACCTCTGAGGAGATCCAAAGAGTTAGTGACATTAGGTCTCCCCAGTTGTGGGCAACAGGACATTACCAACAGTCTACTCCTGCTGACCAAAGAGAACACATCCCACAAGACGAATCAACTATGTTACCTCCAACATATGCTGAGCTTGCAGCAAAGATCGTGCCAAGCTTCCCAAGCCCAGGAGAAGCACCCGTGAGAGATGGAAAAGAGCCTCCACAGTATACAGAGAGAGAGGAGACAAAGAGAGATGAAGTGTTCCCATTGCCTCTTGTCTCTCAAACTGAGGAAACACTGCGAGATGTGACATCAGTGTCAGTTTGGCCAGAAAAGATTTACAGTAGGGTAGATGTCATTGAAGGAGAGGAGAGACTATCACCTGAAGGTGATACAGAAGCTCCAGCACCTACTCTGCCAGCTAAGAGTCCACAGTATGTCTCAAAAGAAGCAGCATTCCCAGTTCCTATTGGAGAATTCCCGGTGCCATCTCAGAAGAAAGATGAACCGCAGGAAGTAGAAAGACCAAGTGAATTATTCAAAGATGTATTGTACATTCATGAACCACCTGAAGAGGAGCTCAGAATCATCAGTGACGAAGAACATATTGGCAGGGCAGCCCCTAAGTCTCCAGAGTTTAAGGAGGAGCTTGTTACACCAGTAGCTCCATTCCCTGAACCAGGGAAGCCATCAACCGTACCTAAAGATGAGGATAAGTTCCCAACTCCTGTTGTAGGTCTCGTTGATGAGCCTCGAGATGTGACATCAACTCCGAAGTGGACAGAGGAGCAGTATGCTAGGAGTGACGTATCTGTGAAGGATGCTGATATCCCTCAGCATGACACTCCAGCAAAGTTGCCACCAGCACCAGTAAAAGCTCCTCCCTTGTCTAAAGAGGACACACCATTCTCTCGACCAGTAGGTGAATTCCCAGAACCCACAGAGAAGCCTGATGACAGACCAAGTGTACCTGCAAGTCAGATACACATGGAAACTGTCTATGCAAGACCCTCTGATGTAAAAGAAACTAGAAGAATTGAAGAACACAGAGACCTTGAACTTCCTTCTAAAGAAAGCCCCAAGTATGAGGAAGTTGATGTAGCAAAGGAGGCAGAACCATTCCCTGAACCAAAGGTGCTTGTGCCAAAAACTGAGAAGTTAGAGATAGTTGAAGAGCTTTCAAAGCCTCAAGAACTTTCATTCACCCTCCCAGAGTTTAAAGAAACTCCAACCAAGAAGATTATCGAGGCATTCCCAGAACCAGTAACAGTTCAGACACAAGAAACACCACAGGATGTCATTTCAGTGTCACAATGGATGGAAGAACTCTATCCATCCAAAGAAGTTGTGGTACAAGATCGTACATTAGAAGAAGGAGAAAGAAAAAAGGAATTGCCTGAAATACCGGTAAGAGCTCCAGAGGACAGACCTGTGATAGCAGATTTCCCTGTTCCAGAAGCAGATTTCCCAGAGCCCCTCAAAGAAGCAGGTGAACCAAAGGAGGGATTGAAAACTCAAGTATTCTCAGAGATTGTTTACAAAAAGCCAGAAGTGACAGAGGATCCCAAAATTGAAATAGAAGAAGACATTTGGGAGGAAGCGGTTTCAGATATTCCTGACTTCGGGGAAGCTGATGATATTAAGGTTCAGGCTCCCTTCCCAGTTCCAGTAGGTGATATCTGCCAAACAGATGAGACCCAAGGAATGGAACCACCTGTATATGAGGACAGTGATGAAGACAAATTTGAAGATTTTCCAGAACCCACAACAAGCATACCTGACGATACTCCTGAAGATGTCTCAACAGTCAGCCCATGGCAGGATGATTTGTATAAAAAGAGTGAGCCAGTGGAGGTAGGTAGGATACCCCAAGTAACAGAAGAAATCCCTGTGCTTCCTCTACCAATGAAGAGACCCGAAGAAAAGACACGGGAAGAAGGTTTCCCAGAACCAGAAGCACAGTATCCTAAACCAGTTGATGGTACCAGTGAGCCCCCAGCTGGCCCAGATGCTGTCAAGGTATTTTCAGAAGTTGTTTACACTGAAGTAGTAAAGACTGAAAAACCAGAAGCAATTGAAGAGCCTGAAGACCTAGAACATCCTACAGTTCAACCACCAGCATATAAGGAAACTGAACCTGTGCCCACTGAACCTTTCCCTACCATTGGTGTTCAGGGACCAGCAATTGAAAGTATTGAAGAAATCATTAGGCCTGAAGAAACTACTACTGGACGTAGAATAGTCCGGAGAGTTATAAAGAAGATCATCATGGTTGATGGTAAACCAGTAGAGACTGAAGAAGTTGTTGAGGAGCCCGAGGAAGTTGAGGGAACGCAGGATGAATCTTTCATTACTGAAACTGTAACTGAGCCAGAAGGGGTTATTACCACACATAGAATTATTAGGAGAAGAATTATCAGGAAGATTATTATGATTGATGGTAAACCAATAGAGACAGAGGAAGTTGTTGAAGAACCTGAGGAGATAAGTGAAGAGATGCTTCAGGGAACACCAGAAGATTCAGTCATCACTGAGACCATCACAGAACCTGATGAAGTAACTACCACAATTGTGCGTAGAATCGTTAGGAAAAGAATTATCAAGAAGATTGTGATGATTGACGGTAAACCTGTTGAGACAGAAGAAGTTATCGAGGAGCCAGAGGAAGTAAGTGAAGAGATGGTTGAGGGAGCTCCAGAAGAATCGGTCATCACTGAGCCTGAGGAGGTGATTACCACTCACAGAATCATCAGGAGAAGAGTCATCAAGAAGATCATTATGGTTGATGGCAAACCTGTGGAAACCGAGGAGGTTGTGGAGGAACCAGAAGAAGTCACTGAAGAGGAGTTGCAAGCCTTACCTAAAGACTCTGTAGTCACTGAGACTATCACAGAACCCGAAGTGACCACAACTCATAGAATCATCAGGAGAAGAATCATCAAGAAGATCATTATGGTCGATGGTAAACCAGTAGAAACTGAGGAGGTTGTGGAGGAACCTGAAGAGGTTAGTGAAGAGATGCTACAGGCTTTGCCTAAAGACTCTGTCACAACTGAGACCATCACAGAACCCGTGCATAGAATCATTAGGAGGAGAGTCATCAAAAAGATTGTGATGATTGATGGGAAACCTGTAGAAACTGAGGAAGTAGTAGAGGAACCAGAAGAGGTCAGTGAGGAGATGCTCCAAACCTTACCTAAAGACTCAGTAGTCACTGAGACCATCACAGAACCTGAAGAGGTGACCACAACTCACAGAATCATCAGGAGAAGAATCATAAAGAAGATCATTATGGTCGATGGTAAACCTGTTGAGACAGAAGAGGTCGTGGAAGAGCCTGAGGAAGTAACTGGGGAAATGGTTGAGACAACTCCAGGAGACTCGGTCATCACTGAGACCATCACAGAACCTGATGAAGTAACCACAACAACTGTGCATAGAATCATCAGGAGGAGAATCATCAAGAAGATTGTGATGATTGATGGTAAACCTGTTGAAACTGAGGAGGTTGTGGAAGAGCCAGAAGAGGTTAGTGAAGAGGAGCTACAAGCTTTACCTAAAGACTCTGTAATCACTAAGACCATCACAGAACCTGAAGAGGTGACTACAACTCACAGAATCATTAGGAGAAGAATCATCAAGAAGATCATTATGGTCGATGGCAAACCTGTTGAGACTGAGGAGGTTGTGGAGGAACCAGAAGAGATCAGTGAAGAAGAACTGCAAGCCTTACCTAAGGACTCTGTGACAACTGAAACCATAACAGAACCTGAAGAAGTAACAACAACTCATAGAATCACCAGGAGAAGAATCATCAAGAAGATCATTATGGTCGATGGTAAACCTGTTGAAACAGAAGAGGTTGTGGAAGAGCCTGAGGAAGTAACTGGGGAAATGGTCGAGGCAACTCCAGGAGATTCAGTCATCACCGAGACCATCACAGAACCTGATGAAGTAACCACAACAACTGTGCATAGAATCATCAGGAGAAGAATCATTAAGAAGATCATCATGGTTGATGGTAAACCGGTAGAAACTGAAGAAGTTGTGGAGGAACCTGAGGAAGTCACTGAAGAGGAACTACAAGCCTTACCTAAAGACTCAGTAGTCACTAAGACTATCACAGAACCCGAAGAGGTAACCACAACTCACAGAATCATCAGGAGAAGAATCATCAAGAAGATCATTATGGTCGATGGTAAACCTGTTGAGACAGAAGAGGTCGTGGAAGAGCCTGAGGAAGTAACTGGGGAAATGGTTGAGACAACTCCAGGAGACTCGGTCATCACTGAGACCATCACAGAACCTGATGAAGTAACCACAACAACTGTACATAGAATCATCAGGAGGAGAATCATCAAGAAGATTGTGATGATTGATGGTAAACCTGTTGAAACTGAGGAAGTTGTGGAAGAGCCAGAAGAAGTTAGCGAAGAGGAGCTACAAGCCTTACCGAAAGACTCTGTAATCACTGAGACCATTACAGAGCCCGAGGAAGTCACAACTGTACGTAGAGTTATCAGAAAGAGGATTATCAAAAAGATAGTTATGATTGATGGCAAACCTGTTGAGACAGAGGAGGTCGTGGAAGAACCTGAAGACATCAGTGAAGAAACAGTTAAAGCCTTACCTGCTGATTCTGTTGTCACTGAGGCTGTTACTGGGCCTGAAGTCACCACAACTCATAGAATTGTCAGAAGAAGAGTCATCAAGAAGATCATTATGATTGATGGCAAACCTGTTGAGACAGAAGAGATTATTGAGGAACCAGAAGATATCAGTGAGATGATTCAGGGAACACTACCAACTAATATTGAAAAAGAATTCCCACTCGCTCAGTCTGCTCCACATGATGCACCAGAAGACTCAGAAGCTCTAGAAGTGTGGGAAGAAAAGTTCTACCCTGCAGAAGATCACCAGCCTCTGAGACCGGAGAGTATCAAAGAGGACAAAGAAGTGGCACCTGCCTTGCCAACATTACCAAAGGAGCCTCCTAAAACATATGAGGGTGCACCAGATTTCCCCAAGCCAGAAGAAAAGTTCACACTTCCCATTGAGACTTATGAAGAACCTGCTGAGTCCCCTGATGTTACCACACACTTTAGTGATGCTGTGTATGAGGTTCCAGCAACACATGATGACAAGCCAGAAATAATCCCAACTGTCGAAGAATCTCCTGTGTTGATGCCTGAAGAAGAAGACTTTGAATTGGAAGAGCCTCCAGCTGGTGTCGCATGGAGAGAGGAGTTAGTCACCACTCGTCAAATATCTTCAGAAGACTCACCTCGAGAGGAAAGCAGACGCCATTCTGAGGGTGATGAAGTTGACTTAGCCACTAGCCTTCCCAAATCAGATTCTCAAGTATCCATTGTCATCACACCTGCTGAAGATCTGTCACCAGAAACATCAACAGCAGATAATGACTATACAGATGCTGGAAGAACAACTTCGTATGATGAGACTAGCTCAGTTGATGAGATGTTCACAGCCGATGATGACGTACTTGCATCATCAGCCACCTCAGATAGAATCACAGATGATGAGTTGTCTGAGGATGCTCCAAGGGAATTAACAGAAGAGTCTGAAGAAGAACTACCAGAGGAGGAAGTACATCCAGAGGAAATTGAGGTAGTTACACCCACAAGGGAGGATACACCTGAAGATGTTGAAGTGGTTTCAGTCACATACGAAGAAGCACCAGAAGATACAGAAGCTAGCAAAATCACTTGGGAAGAGCCTCCAGATGAAATAGAGGTGGTCACACCCACCGAAGAGATCCCAGAAGTAGTGACTCCCACTCAGGAAGAACCCAAGGAAAAGGGTTTGACACCCACACTTGAAGATGAATCTGAATTCTTTGCTTCCACCCAAGAAGAGTTCATAGAGGAAGATCTTAAAGAGGGTGACAGTTTTGTGTCACCTATACATGAAACTGTGTCAGAAGAGAAACCTTCTGAAATCATTTTTGTAGCCCCTGTCAAGGAAAAATCTCCTGAAAAGGTCCAGATGAAGGTTGAAGAACATCCAGATATACATAAAAAGGCTGTACCAGAGGCTGAAGTGATTTCAGTAGCTGATGAAGCTGCCTCTATTCCAGCTGCTTCTGAAACCCCAGAAAAGATACAGGTGACCCAAAAAGAGCCTGAAGAAAGTCAGGCAGGACTTATTTCTGTAATCTCTGCACCTCCAAGGACCCCAGAAAGGATTCAAGTGATGCCTCTCATGCACGAAGCACCTGAAGAACTTCAGGAAGCTGATCTTGCTGAAGAAACCCCAGAAATGATCTCTGTGATCCTAACATCTCCAAGGTCCCCAGAGAAGGTTCAAGTAGTGACTGAAGTGCGAAAAGAGCCTGAGGTAGTCACAGAAAGACCACAAGATGAATCTCCAGAAAAGTATGTTACTGCAGTTGAGGTGCTTGATGAAAAGCAAAAGGAGTCTCCAGAAAAACACGCAACAGTGGAAGAAGTTCCCGAAGTAAAGCAGAAAGAAACTGTAGAACATTCAAAGGTTTCTGATGCAGAAAAGGTACCAGCTAAAGATCAGTTTGCAGCAGTTGAAATAGTGGAGGAGATCCCCAGCATTCCAGAGTACACACAGAAAGAATTTGAGCAGGCAGAGACTACCACAAAACATGAGCCAGAGGAAGATGAGGAGACTTACTATGAGTCACAGACAGACACTATTAGGGAGAGGACACCATTATCCCTGTATACCACTCACGTGAACAATCAGTTTGTTACCAGTATAGATCTAGACTCCAGGCCTGTTGTTGAGGGTGTTCATCCAAAGGATGACTCACAGGGTATCCGAGATGAACTGATTGATGAACACACAGCTGGGCCACCAGCGGAGCCGCCTAGTGTGCCATCTGCACCAGTTGAGCCCGTAGAAGAGCTAACAGCTGGTGCTCCTGATACAAAAGACGATCTTAGCTTAGTTTCTGCTGAAACAGAAAAACTGTCAATAAAATATCCAACCACAGAATTAGAAGTTATGGAAGAATGGCAAACAATTTATGAGCTACTCAAACGAAAACAGAAATTGAGGGAGGAGTCTGCAGCAATAGTGGCTCCTTCTGCTCAGCTTTTATTACCTTCTTCGAAACAGCCTTCTGGTGATGAACAAAACTCTCGTGTAGATGAAAATATTGTTTTGCTGCAGGATGCCATTAAGAAGAAGGATGTGGTGGTGGTGCAGAAGGTCATTATTACCATTGTGGAAACAGTCACCACCTGGCTCGAGACTATTGAGTACCGTATATACATCATCAGAAACACTGAGGACATCCATGAACGGGCCCAGCAGTACGAGCACCTTCGAAACGAACTCCACATTGTCGAGGAGAAGCTTACTATCTTAGAGGATGTGACTCAGTCTGCTGTAGAGATCCTTAGTGAAGAGACAATCGTAACTATCCGAGAAACAGTTCGGTACCTCCGGCAACAGGTTAGTCATGTTGAAAAAGTTCGTCAGGCAGAAGAGAAAGAACAAACACAGGACGAGGAAAGTTATGCCCAGTACCTGACTGCAGTTGATAATGCAGAGAAAGAAGTGTCAGATCTTAAATCACAGCTTGTTGTCATCCAGGACACACAGATGCAACCAGAAGAGAAAGTCGCCAAGCTTGAGATGATTCTGACAAGCAATGAGGACATGAGAGACCGCATAACCGAGTTGTTGCTCAGTTCGCATGACTTGAGACGAACTCCAGGACGTCAAGTTGGGACTGAGCTGGCGACCATCCAAACTGAACTGTGCGACATACACGACAGTGTTGAAAAAGAGTTGGACCGCATCCTGCGTCTCACCACAACCACCACCGAGTATGAGGAGACGCTTATGGAACTCACGCATCTCATAGAGATGGCTGAGAGCATTCTGGAGGCTCGGGTGGTGGCTCGAGACCTCGACCACCTCACGGACACCATTGCTAAGCACAAGAAGCTCTTCCTGTCCCTGCGGCAGTGCCAGAAGGTGCTGGAATCGCTGGACACGTGCTTGGAACCCAGCTCGCGCGTACACTACCAGCAATTGTACTCTCGCTCTTACCTGAGGGCCTCAGTGCTCCTCGACAAGGCCACGCAGCGGAACCATCAGCTCTCCCTGCTTGAGGCGGAGTGGCTACGTCTCCTGAGTCAGCTGACGGAGGAGGAAGCGTGGACCGTCACCGCAACGGAGCAGGTGACGCAGCTGCACACTGTTGCCGCTGACACGTACCAGGACAACACCAGCGCCTGCAAGGTGAGTGCCGCGCAGATCCGTCTCTTTGGATGTTTAAATCAAGCGTTGAAATTGACACATTTTCCACTTTTATAAAGGCCAGTCGTTTTTCCATGAGTGTTCTATGTTCACCGAACTCATAATTATATTAATGCTAATCCATTCCCACATCACCTTAATATGACTTAACGTTCAAGGAATTATTTACTTATATATATGTTTATATACGTGTTTTTCTTTCATCATTGCTAAACTTCTTTAATTTATAAAACAAGCATCGTTATGAATTGTCACATTATTATAGTTGTCCATGATTTACCTGTTTCAGGAATGCCAGGTTTGTAATGAGCGGTATCTAACCCTATAATAACAAACCTCTCTAGTACAGAGGCACTTCCTATTTAATGACATGTAGCTGTACCGTGGATACAGCTTGAGGGAGCTTTATATAATCGCGCTGGGCTGTAGGCTTCGTTGTCTGTGGGTGGGTCATATATATATTTTTTTTTTCATTTGTCAAAATTTTTAGTCTTATTTCTCTATTTTTTTCGTTGAATTTCTTTTTTTTTCATATTTTTCCTTTTTTCTCTCTATCCTCTCTCTCTCTCTCTCTCTCTCTCTCTCTCTCTCTCTCTCTCTCTCTCTCTCTCTCTCTCTCTCTCTCTCTCTCTCTCTCTCTCTCTCTCTCTCTCTCTCTCTCTCTCTCTCTCTCTCTCTCTCTCTCTCTCTCTCTCTCTCTCTCTCTCTCTCTCTCTCTCTCTCTCTCTCTCTCTCTCTCTCTCTCTCTCTCTCTCTCTCTCTCTCTCTCTCTCTCTCTCCTCCTCTCCCCTCCTCTCCCTCTCCTTCTCTCTCTCCCTCTTTCCCCTCTCTCTCCGCTCTCTCTCCTCTTCCCCCCCTCTGTCTCTCTCTCTCTCTCTCTATCTATCTATCTCTATCTCTCCTCCCTATCTCTCTCTTTCTCTCTCCTCTCTTTCTCTTTCTCTCCTCTCTTTCTCTTTCTCTTTCTCTTTCTCTCCTCTCTTTCTCTTTCTCTTTCTCCTCTCTCTCTTCCTCTTTCTCCTCTCTCTCTTTCTCTGTCTCTCTCTCTCCTCTCTCTCTCTCTCCTCCCCCTATCTCTCTCTTTCTCACTTCTCTCTCTTTTTCTCTCCTCTATCTCCTCTCTCTCTCATCTCTCTCTCTCTCTCTCGCCCTCTCTCTCTCTCTCGCCCTCTCTCGCCCCCCCCCTCTCTCTCTCTCTCTCTCTCTCTCTCTCTCTCTCTCTCTCTCTCTCTCTCTCTCTCTCTCTCTCTCTCTCTCTCTCTCTCTCTCTCTCTCTCTCTCTCTCTCTCTCTCTCTCTCCCCCTCTCTCCTCTCTCCTCTCTCTTCTCTTCTTCTCTTCTTCCCATCTCCCCCTCTCTCCTCTCTCTTCTCTCTTCTCCTCCCTTCCACCCTCTCTCCTCTCTCTCCCTCTCCCCCTCCCTCATTATTTTATCAGACAGACAAACTATAGACAAAACATTATCCACCCGCACCCGCTCGGAGGCAACGGAACGCAGCCCACCGCTAAGTAAAGCCTCTCAGTTCGACCCGCTTGTGTAGCCCCCCTGGTGCTTTCTCTCCTCTCTCGATGTTCCAGCTTCAAGGGACTAAATTGTTTCATTCTTTTTTCAATGTAGAATGAAAAGAAAGAGGAAATGTATTTAAAGGACATGGTCCGTAAGTAAAGGAGAGGAGGAAGATTCATTGTGATGTATATTTTTTCAGCTTACGGTTCCATGGACTTTGCGCTGCTTCTCTCAATGCGCGAAAGACGGAAGGTTGTTAAAGCTCTGGCACTATTTTGATGGTTTTGTTTAGATGCTGCTGTTTCTGATTACTAGATAAAGTTTAATAATAGAAGATCATTTAGGGATACTGTCTATTGAAAGAAATTAATTTAATTAAATATGCTTCATTAAAGTGCGATCTGAGGAGTTTTAAAGTTCTTCCTGAGAGATTACGTCTATCTGTAATCTTCTGAAATCTTAAGAGCTTGAGAGAAGCGGCTTATAATCCATTTATTGTTTTTTCCCCTCAATCCGTCTTTCCAGATCCACTAATGGGAATGTTTTACTAAGAAACCTAATTGTCTCAAGGTTCCATCTATGGTTTCCTGTAGTTTACTTCATATATAGCCTGTACAAATGTTGCTTCACATTGCAGTTTAGTTTAGCCTTTCAAGTCTTTATTTTTTCAAGACATATAATTCAACTTCTGATAGTCTTCTTCAGCTATCTTCATTGTAAGCAACCATTATGTCTATCTGGTGAATATCTTCATTGTTAGAAGAGAATGAGTCTAGCCTAGTGCAATAGCTTCCTTGGTATATCCTTCGGGCATGATTAATGCTGTCTTGGGTGTAGGGGGTCCGGGGGGAGAGAGGAGGGGGCAAGTGACCCTCCACTTCCTCTCGCCGGACCATCCTGGGAGTGGAGGGGGAGGGAGGGGCAAGGGGAGGGGGAGAGGCTGATCTCTAACCACTTGGCGTGACTAACTAACGAGCGTGTGTACGTGTGTGTGCGGTGGCCTCGCAGGACCTCCTGGTGGAGAGCGTGACGCACGAGGCGCACACGGGACATCTGGTGGAGATGGTGCGCAAGGTGAGCGACGCCATCACGTGCACGCCCCTGGAGAGCCGGGTGACGGCGCACCACCAGCGGACCACGGCGCTGCGCCAGGACGTCGGCCGCCTGCTGGAGCGCCTCGAGGAACTGCACGTCCACTGGTCGGCCTACCAGACGCAGATGGACAAGCTGCAGGAGTGGTGCTCGCAGGCCAAGACGTCCCTGCATGAGATCGACCTCACGCCGCAGGACCAGGAGAAGCTGAGGGAGCAGTTCAACCAGATCTGGGTAAGTCTCCTCCCGGGGCGGAGTGGGAGGGGTCTCGCTGGCACTCTGGGGTC
Organism: Penaeus vannamei; assembly: GCF_042767895.1. Taxonomy (NCBI): domain Eukaryota; kingdom Metazoa; phylum Arthropoda; class Malacostraca; order Decapoda; family Penaeidae; genus Penaeus; species Penaeus vannamei. The sequence continues at coordinate 34,700,491 of NC_091568.1, read as the reverse complement.
CCGCCTTTCATTTATTTGTGTTGAGTATTTATTTTATATGTTATGTGTTTACTTTTTGTTACCTTTGTTCTGTGATATTTTCAGCTGTTAAACTGACATATATGTAATTTATTTTATATATTTTTCCTAGAATCTCAAGGCCCAGTTTGATAGTCAAAGTGTATTGCTGAACGAATGCATGAACCACTTTGACAAGTCAGTGGGTCTTGTCAACATGACGGATGAAACCCATCAGAGGCACTTCCTGTCGCAGTTCAAGGCCGAGTGGCGTGAGCTTGAGGAGCTCCTGCAGCAGAAGGAGCAGGAGCTACACAGGATCCAGATCCAGGTAGTTCCAGTGCCTCAGCTGCTGTCGGAGACCCAAGACACGTTATCGGGGGTGGAGGTGGCCCTTCAGAGCATCGACACTCACGTCACCTCCATCCAGCAGCTCCGAGACATATCGGAGCAGTACAAGGTGCTGCGCATCAAGATCCTCAACAGCAAGGAGAACCTCGAACACCTGACCCAAGTCTCAACCTCCGAGGAAGAGCAGGACGAGGAGCTGCTCGATACGTTGGGCCGCCTCTCACTCACGTGCCAGGAGCTCATCTGCACCATTCAGCAGCGCATCGCCTCCCTGGAGTATGTGCTGGACCACGTGCAGAAGGCCGTGAGCCGCGTGGAACGCATCTCCCTCACCATGATGCACCTGGAGAGCACTCTCGAGCGCTGCCAGGCCGTCGATAAGGAGGGCGAACAGATCCTCAAGGCCGCCTTGCACTCGTGTAAGACCATCTTCGAGGGTCTCGCTCGTGCCGAGGAGGACATCAACAAAGTAAGGCAGTCCCTGGAGACCCTCCGCAAGGACCCGCACCACCCGTGCCACCTGGCCGAGCTAGAGGCCCAGATCGAGACCCTTCAGGCCAGACTCAAGTCCATCTCCGAGACCATCAAGGAGACCCGCAGCAACCTCAAGAGCCGCCTGGATGTGTGGCAGAAGTTCATGTCGTCGTCCGACGCCGTGGACAGCTTCCTGCAGGAGGTTGAGTACCTGATGGAAGGGGCGCCTGACCTGGCCTCCGTCAACCAGGACGCCCTCAAGAGTCACGTGGAGGAGCTGCAGAGACTTCAGGGCTCCATGGCCAGCAACGAGAGCCTGTTGGAGATGCTAAGGACGCAGGCCGTCCAGGTGGAGAAGAAGGACGTCGTGGAGACGCAGCTCACCCGCTGGAGCAACGTGTCACAACGCCTTGTTTCGGTAAGTTTTTTTTGCTTAATTGCATACGGAATTTCAGTGATGACGGAAGGTAAAAGTGCTAAAAAGCTGGATATTTGAGAGCAAAGTAAATTCAAATTTGCTCACATCAATTTCTTTTAAAAGCAAAGAAATAGATAAGCCAATGTGTTGAACCTTTTAACAGCTTTGATATTTCATGCAAGTAATGATTTGAAGGAAATTCTTCCATACAATAAAAGAGAGAAAAAGAATATCCTCGAAAACACATCCCTTGTTTTCTCTGTCCACAGGTTATCTTACGCTACGAGACCGCCTTGGAGCTGTGGACCAGGTTCCTCACGGTGCAGGAGGAGGTCAAGGTGTGGGTCGAGTCCAAACTCACCCTCATCGTCTCCCTTCAGTCCCGTGGCATCGGAACCGAAGAGCGAGGCCAGATTCAGGTAGAGTGAAGTTTTCATGTCAGTTCCTCTTTTCTTCCTTTTTTCCCGAAGATTTCGTGGATAAAGAAAATGTTGCAAGATTCTGTATCCATGCGTTGTTTTGTTTTACGTTGCGGGTGTCGAGCAGAGAATTTACCTTTTTGTTTACTTTTCCTCATATATATATATATATGTGTGTGTGTGTGTGTGTGTGTGTGTGTGAATAGTTAAATAAATAAATATTTAAATAGATCGATGTGTGTGTGTGAGTGCATGTATAATTATCATATACCAAGTCGGTGAATCAGAATGTGCATCCAAGAAATGAATTCCAACAGGCGCAGAATCGTTGCGCACCAAACGTATTTGATAACAGAGGTTCCCGAGAGCGCAGGTCACGAGAGAGAAAACGTACAGATGTTGCATTAGTGGCCGTCCCGTCGCGCGTGAGCTCAGAACACGAACCGAACATGTTCCGGCTCACGAGGAAGAGGTCGTTGCAACGCAGGATTCGGAACACCGTAAGTTCCCTGGCAAAGGGAAGTGTTCTTCAGGTCTTCCAACTTCGTTTATTCTGGAAAGGTCGTGGATTAATAGCGAGAAAGATATCTGCCGTTTTAAGAGGTGGTGTTATAAGTGGAAAAGACTGTGTGCGCTGAGAGTTTAAGTATATTTCGAAGGTAATATGAATGGAGGACGTTACAATGGAAGGGAATGTAAATGGCGCTGGCAAATGAACTGTGGACTTATTTCTTGAGGAAGGAATTCATGAATGATTGCAGTACATATTTCAAACTGCA